>NW_015151402.1:80095-82820 GCF_000732505.1 Cyprinodon variegatus | reverse complement strand
CAAGTATCTGTACTTTTACTCAAGTATGGAAAGTGAGTACTTTTGCCATCTCTGAAAACAACAGACTATAAAGAAAACTCTATACAAATATTTATATACTTTTTTTATTTAACCTTTCATGTTAACGGGATCAATATATATTTTGCTTGCAAAATTATTAAATTAAACTTAAGAGCAAGAGAGATACAGCATTTGAGCCTTTAAATATGCTTTTAGCACAACATATTTCACCAAATCAATGTTTTTGTTGGGTTGGGCTGTGGTTATACATTTTTTTAGGTGGAGCCCCGGCACCCACTGCCTCCTCAAAAAGACAATTTAAGTAATAAGCTAACTTTATTTGTTGAAAAAGAAATTGAGGAGAACAATAAATATTTATCAAGACTTTGTCAGTTATACAAAGGTAATATTAACTTAAAGTCATAACTTTAAGTCATAACTTTGTTTGTGGTCTTTACTTATTTTAAACTGAAGTGTTTGCAAGTCAAAATAAATTTGTATAAAGGAATAAGAGGAATTTATAAAAAAAATATATATATATATTTGCTTGTTTCAACATGGCCAGGTTTATTAAATTTAGTACATTGGTAGTTAAATTTTCTGCCTTTATTTCTCTGTTTTTCATATTCACTAACTCTAACTAACTCTTGTAGCCCTTGTGATGTTTTTGTACAAATTTTTGATGGACTGACTTCAGTCTCAGTCCAGTGCTTGTTAAACTTGTTAAACACCCAGAATCTTGAAGAAAGTTTGCTTGAATATTCACAAAAGGCTGCATTTTTTTACCTGTTGATATTGCTCCTTTTCTACCACATTTTTCTCTATGAATATGCTTGGATACAGCACTCTGTATCGGATGCTTCTCCAGTGACCTCTTGACCTTTAGCTTTTCAACCACGTTCCCTTTCCTCTTTGTACATAGTAATTTAGTTGAGTTTCACTAGTCTTAGTTGTGAGTGTTAAACTGAAATATGTTTGACTTGGAGCTGAATGATCTTTGTTCAAACTTATATTTTGTACAGGACTTACGGTGAATTTATTGCATGTATGTTTAGAATTAGCTGTTTGACCATGATAAGTGCTTGAATCACTCTTTCATTTATTTTTCAAACACACAGCTAGTAGGGCATGTGTCATAAACAGTATATAACAGCCAAAATAATATCTGATTAAATGAGATATTTCCCACCCCTACCAGGGAGCGCAATAAAGATCTTAAAGTATCAGAAACATAAATTCCCAGCTGGCTGGAAATAGAATTGAACAGAACATAAAATCACAACAAAGGTGAAAGAATAATTTTCACATGTTTTGTTTTTTCCACAGTATTCCAGCTTTATGAGACATTGGGTTTGGCTAACAGAGAGAAACTAATGTAAGAGGAAAACTCAAAGTTTGGGCATTTATTGTGAAAGGCCCCCCAGGTAACACCTCACTTGACCTAAAGATTCCTGACAGGGTGTTTTAGTTTGCTACTAGATTTTTTTTCTGATAGCTTAGGTCATAAACGGGACAGATGGACCCAGTATTCAAGTGGAGACGCCAGTAGGAAAGTTCAAAACGTTTATTGAAATAAAAACATAAAACAGACAGAACAGAAGAGAAGCTTCTGAGGATCTGCGGCCCACGGCAGCTGTGGGAGGGAGGCGGGGTACCACCCAATCACTGACTCTGGTTTAGGGAGAAACTATGGTTACCTGGTTAAACAGTTCAGTCCTTCCTCTCAATCTTAGGCAGGATAAGCTGATGCACTGCCAACGAGAAGCTGCCCTGAGCCATCCAAAGTGTCCCATATGCAGCAGTTTCAGGGCTGTGCATTGATCGGGATGATGGTTATAGATTTTCCTGTGCCAGGCAGAGAACAACTCTTCAAATGGATTCCAAAATGGAAAGTAGATAGGGAGCTTGAGTGCAGTGAAGAGTGGGTATTCTGTAAACCAGTTGCAGACCAAAGCAGCCCTATGGAAACTAACATTGTTCTCCATGATGACGTATCGGGTCTACACTTCCTCTGCCTCCTCTAATACTTACTCTTCCTGCTCCCTCCATTGTACTCCGCACAGACAGCCCAAACTTTGGCTTATTTATGGTGCCTAGGCTGCAAATTGAACTAATTATTTAAAGCAGCTTTAACATCTGACAGTGCACCAGACAGTTGGCAAAATAGTGTCAATAATAGCCATATGTGTGTATAGTTTTGCTAGAAGTGTGTTGATCATTTGGAAATTGAGTGTTAAGCTATGAGTTGTGTTTACAGTTCCGCAAAAACAGTGTTGTACAGTGGATTGTACTTACAGTTTTAAAAAGTGTGTCTTAAAAAAATGCAAAGTGGAAAGCAGTGTTTAAGCTTTTAGTTTGCAAAGTTAGTGAGTGGTTTTCCTATAATTATTAATAGTTTTAGAAATGTTGCCATAAAAATTACGGTTAGGGTTTAAGCAAAACAAACTATTACTGAGGAGGTGTGGTTGAAACTGTTGCTGTGTGTGATGACATTTTATGAGGTCTTTGATCAGCTGTTACAAAAAACATAATGTTGAGAATAAATCAGCCAGTCATAGGATATCGACTAGATTGAGCAACCTGTAATCTATGATGATTAAAAGAATTAAAGGCCCACTATGCAACATTTTTCAGATAATTAATGTGTTCCATAACGTTTTGGATGATTAAATGAGTCATTTCAGGTTGAACAAAGGTATTCTCGGCCGCCCTGGTGGTCTGTGGG
>NW_015151402.1:73721-79270 GCF_000732505.1 Cyprinodon variegatus | reverse complement strand
TTGCGTTCGCCTGTCTGCTAAGCTCAAAACAACCGCGCCTGGCTTGACGGAGAAACCAGGAGAAAAGCTGTGCATATTTACGACAGTGCACTTTTAATTTCGCCCTCTGGGGGGAGCCTCGCTGGAAAATCAACACCGGTTGCATAGTGTACCTTTAAATAAATCATAAAATGGCACCAAAATATTTGAACATTGTAACGAGCAGGGACTGGACCCAGAATTCAAACCAGCACAGGTCAGTCACGTTTGAAACAAGCTTTATTTAAAAATAACTCAAAAGCAGGGGTTTGGGGGTGCATCGCTCGCTCCAAAGCATGAAACCTCCTGTGACAGAGACAAAGGGTTAGTGATCAGCTGATGGTAACGGACTAGAGTGAGAGGAGCTGTATCACTAACCTGATTGCGGGGCTTCCGAGTCTGGGGAACCGGCCTATGGGTCGGTTATGGGATCCGACTTGGTCCAGGGCTTTAGGGGGTTACTGTTGGTGCGTCCAACAGGCAGGCAGACACTCTGTTTAGGGTTATAAAGGGATGTTTTCAAGAGAGGTCCGGGGTCCAAACACAGAGAGACAGATATCCAGCGGCAGTACAGGTAGGGTTATCAGAGAGAAGAGGTACAAGTCCGGTCCAGATCTGTTAACAGGCAGGCTGAGATTTCACAAGGGTTAGTGTGGAAATCCGGTACTCACAAGCAGTTAGGGTCAGTTTCACGAGAAGGCTTCACTGGGTCAGGCTGGTAGGCAGGTCCAAGGAAAGAATTGGGTCAGGTAACAGACAGGCAATCAGAATAGGAAATGCTGGAATGCTTGTGCAAGTGGCTAGAGACAATCTAGGCATGGCAGCTGATCTGCAGAGGGTTTATATGAGGTGAAAACAGGTGGAATCATTAAGGGCTGATTGCAGTGGAGCAGGTGTGATGCATGGTGGATCAGACCAGTAACGGAGACTGTCACAAACATACATTATTTCCATCCTCATCATACCTTAATTTTCTTCTTGTTACCTTTTTCACAACAAGTTTTCAGATCAGAACTACAACTCCCATGTCAGAGCATCAGATTAGAGATGTTTTTTGAAGCAGTCCATCCTTCTGATATCACATCTTGAAGCCGAGGCACATTTAAAACTACCATTTGAAAGGGACATGCTAAGGTCATTTTATCATTTAAATGGGTAACTTGCCTAGGTGAGTACAATTAGCATAAAATCAATGCTGTCACATCAAATGCATAGTGTTTATTGGTATTTGCTCATTATTTTAGTAAGTGGGACTTAAGTTATCTCACTTTTGCCAAAGACCACTGTCACACATCTGTTTGCTATTATCATAGTAATACCGTTACCTGTATTCTTAGGTTGAATAAAAGAAACATTATTTCAAGTGTAGTTGTCTGTGAATATTTATACAGAAATGACCAATTGGTTAATGATTAATAACTAACCAAGTTATTGACATTTACTAATAATGGAGACAACTTGGATTTTAAAGCCGATCCAAAATGTCCAATCACAAAGCCAAGCCGGTGATAACACCTGGTAAGTAAGCAAATTATCAGTTACAATAATTTAACTAATTATCAGGTACAGGTTGCATATGGGCAAAAAAATTGGATTTGGGTCACATCAGGCTGCTGTGTAAGCTTAGCTGAGATTCTCCTTAATTTATCTTGTTCTAACTTTTAATCAGATCAATTCAGATACCCTTTTTTACTCTTTCCTTACTTGGTTCTCACAGCTGTATCTAATCTGTATAATGCTAATTTACAACACATTAATTTAGAAAAATCAAAACAGATTCTCCTAAAACACATTAGTTTGTTTTAGTGATGCTTATGATACACCGACAATCCAGGTTTTTAATTTGATTGCTGTTTTTGTAAGCCTTTTAATAAAAAAAAATCTACCTAATTAAAATATGCATGATCTACAATAAAATTAGTTGTTTATAGGTGTTACCATACAGTTAAACTTTTAAAATGGTTTATTGGTAAACAGGTCATCACTGTATAATTACACTGAAAGTAATGGCAATACAAAAAAAAAAAAAAAACAGTTTGGGAATTGAAACTCTTGGATTGAGAGATGATTGTAATGTTTTCATTAACTATAGCTCTATGGATACACTGCAAACTTGCTGTCATTGTTAAGTCACATTAAAGTTTGTTTTGTTTCTTTAAAACATCAGGGACCTTGGTTGAAAGTCAGACATGATGATGTCTAATGATGTAGGGTGTGAGTGTTGTGAGAAAAAGGGTAGCTTAGGGATTCAGGAACCATTGCACCTGATCTTCACACCTTTAATTGAACCCCATTCACCTTGAGACTTAATTGTAAACACATTTTCTATAATTCTAACACAGTCCCAATGCTTTTATTTTAACTGATATCAAAAGCTATTGTGCAAAAACAATGGCTTCCTAAATGTTTTTTTTTTTTCTGTTACTCCTTCAATTGTGTCATTTAACTTACTGTTTCATCTTCCACACAAGCTCGTGCTCGAGCTTGTGTGGAAGGCCTTTGCCTCTGATTGCTGCCCAATACTATCTGCTGTAGCTCCTCATGGTTCCCCCTGCAAGTCGAGGGCCCAATGAGGAAGTGCTCCACATGCTGAGAACTTCAACCTCAGGCCTGATTCCAGGGTGGGATCCTTGATCTGCTGCACCGGCTGACATACGTCATGCACCTTGATTTCTTTGTCTTAATGGTTTAAACTGCTCTATGTCTGTGTCATGATTTTCTTAAGAGATCTGACCCACATGCAATAAACCACTCAGAGAACCAGGGTAAAAGTTTGAACAGGATTATTGATAAAACCAGCGAGGGTTGGATTCAGGAAACACAGTGTACTGGTGAACTGGAAGAAGGAAGGGAAGTATCAGTGGTTAGTTCAGGATCCGTGGGAACTTTAAACGATGACTTGGAGAGACAGAGAAAACGGGACTCATGTTAGTAGAGAAAACTTTCCTCCTAGAAACCAGTCGGTGTGGGTTTATCCAGAGGTAGAGACTTGTTGGAGGGCGGACAGGTATAGGTCTTGGTTTGACCCAGAGGAGCTATTGACCGGACTGTCACTTGGGAATCCAGGAGGACTTGAACGGAACTTGTGGAAGTTAATCCCCTGCTCAGTGTGAGACTCATACAATCCTTCCAGGGGGAGAAGGTCAAACATCCAGCTTGCAGGAAGGCTTCCTGCCGAAAAGGCAAAGACAAAAACAAGGTGAGGCTCGGCAAAAAACCAAAGACTCAGACTCAGCAAAATTCAGCTTGGCTAGAGTACCCAAAACTGGCAAACACTTTGGCGCAGAGGTAGTGACAGTCCATGGCTCAAATAGTCCTCAGTGATGAGCCAACCAGCCGCAGGTGTGTGGGAGAACCAACGAGAATAGGGCGCCACCTTGTGGAGGAGGGAGAAAACAACACAAAAACACAACCCACACAAATTGGATTTCTAACAGTCTGACCTGTAACCCAGAGCCTATTTGCCTTGAGAGACCCTTTCAGGTTCGTTCAAGCCCCCTAAAACATACAATTGCCTCTGGGATGGCAGTTCAAGGCTTTATTAGGTTTGGACCATAAAGGAATTTAAGTTCTACATTTTAATTTTCACTTCCATGTCTAAATCATGGGAATGCATGATGACGCAGCAAAACGTTCCTTGGTTTTAATTCCTGTCTTAGGTTCTTCAGGCATGGAGTATGTATGTTCTGTACTTGCACACATAGCTTTTCTTCGGGGTACTCTGGCTTCCTCCCACAGTCCAAAAACATGACTAATAAATTAACTTAGATGACTAAAAACATTTTTAAGTGGCATCTATCTATAAATTGTCCTTAGATGTGAGTGTGTGTGATTTCTTGGTCTTTGTGTGCCCCTGCGGCAGACTGGCAACCAATCCAGAGTGTACCCTGCCTTTCGCCCATAAATTGTTAGAGATAGACACCAGGCCTTGTTCTGAGCCTTGACAGAATAATCTGGCTATAACTTGGACTCATCAGCAAACAGACAGTGGCGTTCTGAGGTCAAAAAAAGTATTTCTCGGCTCAAGTCAGGCAGACAGGAAATTCTAGATAACTTGTGTAATCAGGCTACCTCTGCTCCCACACTTCTGCCTATGATAGCTGCCGTGTCTACATCAACTGTTGTCAGATGAGTTTGTGAAGGACTTCGTCTATCTCCCCCTAAACCGTTTAAGGGTGAGCAGTGTCGGGCTTTCCTTTCCGAGAAAAAGAACAGTATGCTGGGCATCTGTAGATACACAAGTCCGGCGAGATCCACAAGTCCGGCGAGAGCAGTCACAAGATGAAAACACATGTCATTGTAGTCAAACGTCCTAGAGTAAACAACCACTTCTTCATGCATGGTTAAGCACTCTGAAAGGATTGTTAAAAAATCATTACAATGATCTATTGTACTGCTGCCAGTTGTAGGAATGGCTTTGGATCAGCAAAAGGAATATTTAATTATCAAAGGACCTGGTTTTGCATCAAATTTGGATCTGGGAAGTAAAAAGATTAGACAAAAATTAACCAGGCTATCTGTGACATCCAAGCCGATAAAGCAAACTATGTTCGGATCACATTGTGGCAGATTCTTTTATCATCAATCCTGCTCTCGCATGATCAGTTAAATACCAAAGTTGCAATGGCTTATTTTCTCTGTTCTATAGCTTTAATAAAGTGCCAAATGGCAATTAAGCTCATTCAAAGCATTGCCTATTTTTTTATGAAATAGAACAACCAACCCTGGCTAGTTGCATAGTTTAGTATAGCCACAGCTCCAGATGGATTTCCATATCATTCTGGTCCGGGCTCCAGAATAACAAGAACCGTGGTGGATGACAGTCAGTTAGTGCAGGCGGGGACCCACAGCTTGAACCCCACTGGCCGTGGTTAGCTGTTTTCACTTTTTTGGACTCCTGTCTTCTGTTCTGTTATCGTCATTTTCATGCCGTCGTTTTGTTTTCATTTGTTCCTTATTTGGGCTGTTAGAGCCCAGGGGTTGGCATGGTTGTGTCATGATCTGTGTCATGATCTGTGTCATGAATGAAATGATCAATCAAACTAGTCATCAGCACAAATTTCATTCTCTAAGAAATCCCTAATTTGGCCGAAGTTGTTCCTTGATGACATTAACTGGGGGTTGTAGTATCACAGTATCCATCCTGTAAGTTAGAATAAACTTCCCTACTTTCTATTGGATAGAGTTTGTAAATCCCTTAAGGGTTTGATGAGGATATAAAACAATATGCACAGGGCTGATGTAGCCCAGAGCACTCACCTTTGGAAACAAGGGTTCCTCAGCAAAAAAAATAAAACTAATTAAATCTAAGGAATCTCTGATATATTCTATATATTAGAAACACTTAGCAGTGTGTCCTTTCATGTGAATTGCTCATCATGACAGCAGACCTTAGTATCAACATAAATGACACTTTGACTGAATTCAATGGCTGTTTTGAGATGAAACATTTGGATTATGAAGTAAGGACCTCTTATCCAGCTGCATGTGTAATATTATATGGTTTCCTAACTCTCTTGTCTCTTGTCACG
>NW_015151402.1:69341-72663 GCF_000732505.1 Cyprinodon variegatus | reverse complement strand
CGCAGGCGGCCAGAAAGTATACAACTAAAAATTTTGCTTTTGAGGAAATATTGTTTTGGATTCAACCCTATGATGGGACAAATTGATTCCTGTAAAGCTATTAAAGATACTCAAATTCTTCCAGTTGCCTTTTTTTTTAACCTTTTGCTTATGTAAATGAACTTATCATTAGTTATTTCATTTGATTCTAAGTTATAATGTTTTGACTGTCAATTAGAACATGATAACTTAATATACTAGCTGAAAAGACTAATGTGTGTTGTTTTAAACAAAAATAGTATAATGGTGTAGTGAGTAAAAAGTTTGACTCTAGCAGGGTTGGATGAATCATAACAGTAAAAAGCTACCAGCTGACATACCTCATGCGCCTTGATTTCTTTCTCTTCATGGTTTGAACCGCTCTATGTCTGACCTGTAACCCAGAGCCTATTTGCCTTGAGAGACCCTACCAGGGGCATTCAAGCCCCCTAAAACATACAATTGCCTCTGGGATGGCGGTTCAAGGCTTTATTAGGATTTGGTCATAAAATACTTTAAGTTCTACATTTTATTTTCCGCTTCAATGTCTACATCATGGGAATGCATGGTGACGCAGTTTGTAGCACTGCTGCCTTGCAGCAAGATGGTCCTTGGTTTTAAGTCCTGTCTTAGGGTCTTCCAGCATGGAGTATGTATGTTCTCTACTTGCACACATAGCTTCTCTTCGGGTACTACGGCTTCCTCCCACAGTCCAAAAACATGACTAATAAATTACCTAACATGACTAAAAACATGGTTAAGTGGCATCTCTAAATTGTCCTTAGATGTGAGGGTGTGTGATTTGATGGTCCTTCGTGTTCCCCTGCCACAGACTGGCAACCTATCCAGAGTGTACCCTGCCTTTCGCCCATAGATTGTTGGAGATAGACACAGGCCTCCTGTGACCCTATCGGATAAGTGGGAGAAGATGGATGGATGGATGGATATCTAAATCATACTGAATATGCAGACAAACATCAACATTTAAAGAGTTTGGTATAACAGCATATAAACTTGACAGAAAGGCAATAACATCTGTAATAAGATTTTGTACTAAACCTTTTTCACTATTTTTTTTAGCACCCTGCCAAATCTTTAAGCACATTGCCAATACTTCTGACTGAAACACCCAACTTGTTTAACCAAAATTACTTTAAACCTAAATTTATGTATATTCAGCTTCTCAAAGTTAATGCAGAAACACTTTAGGATTACCCTCTCAAGGAATTTCATTCAAAGGATCTCGTTCTTTGAGTCATGACCCAGAACTCATGACAGAAAGAACGAGATGCCAGATACAAAGATAAAGGTAAAACAAGAGCTTTGGCTCAGCTCTCTCTTTACCACAATGGACCGGTACAGTGCCTGCTTCACAGCAGGTGTTGCACCAATCCACTCTATCTTGCCCTAATTCATCAACAAGACCCCAAGATACTTAAACTCCTCCGCTAGGGGCAGTACATCCTCCCCAACCCGAAGAAGGCACTACCCTTTTATGGCTCAAGACCATGGGCTCAGATTTGGAGGCACTGATTCTCATCCCGGCTGCTGAGGCTAAAATTGTAGTTGTTGTCAAAAACTATTGGCAGCGGGACAAATGAGGTCATAGTTGTTTACTAGAGGTTCAGGCAAAATGAACATGCTTTCTGCATACATTGGAGAAGCACTAGAGCACTTTGACAGTTGCTTGGCATTCACATTTATTTTTACCTTTACTTGACAAAGAGCACCTCCAACCTGGTATCCTATAGTAGAGCCAACAAGGGGCCTTGTTTTACATGAATGAAACAGACTGGACCTTCACAAACCTTATAAGGCCAGAAGTAGAGGCATTCTCTTTCTCAGCATGGTAACTGTGCATGGCAAGGTAAAAGAAGTACCTAGTATAGGTGCTGAATACACCTATGCTAAGTCAATTCTTCTTGATGTTTTCTGGATGGTTGAAGCCAGAGGCGTACTTACTGTTCTAGCAATGGATTCTTTAATGTTGCTCTTTCCATGACTCATTTTTCCTTAACTTGAGAATGGTCAACAAGCTGGAGAAGGGGTTTCTTGATGGTGAAAAGTGTGAGGAAAGGCTTAATGAAATCATTGCTTTAGTGAAGAATGGAAGGGATGCCACCAAGAGGAATAACTGTTTGGTTTGTGGAGTACTGTTTCTGGGGCTTGCGAGAGATGACTAATACTGTATATACGGATTAGAATCAGAGAGAAACATAAAATGCAATTATCAATTCTAACACCCCAAGAAATGTAAAAAAAAATTTCCAATTGGTGCTCTACAAGTCGAGCAATATTCCTTTTTTTTTCTCACAGAGCGAAGACTTAATACTCAGAAAATGGCATATATGCACCGTGTAGCATATTGACTAGGCCTAGATTCAGTAGACAGAATTTTTAATTTAGAAGGAGCACCTAGTTTAATCACTACTGACACCTGAACTGCTAAATAAATACAGATAAAAAATTAGGAGAGGTTGGTTTTATGACAAAAAAAGAACAATGTTTGACTGAGGAACAAATCTCCCATTGAAAGGTAATCCATGTAGTTACCTGATCATTACACTACATACAGCATTTCTTTAAAGTCAATACTCTATGACTTTAAAAAGAGAAGTAAATCTTTTGTCCAAGCTAAGGTGCTTATGAAATTTAAATTTTTATAACATGAGGGTGAAGTAGTAAACCAGTAAAGAAAAATATGAGGTGTATAAAACCAAATTAAGAAGTAGAGCTGTCAAAAAGTTTCATAATGTAGCTGAAAATAAATATTTTGTTTTAATTTTGAATAAATGATGACATGATACATTCTGTGATGTGTTTACACTTAAAAAGAGATTTGGACAAGTTCACACTCACACTAAATGCGGTGTGGCTGCACTGTGGATGCAGCAAGGAACCCAAATCATTCAAATCAATGAGAACAATCACATCCACCATGGTGCAGCTTGGGGCTTTTCCTGAGACCATGAGTCTTAATAAGGTCATTGTGCAAGTTGTAGGATTGGTTAGATGGCCTAGCAGTCTCCACATAAACCTCCCTAATAGAAAAAAGCCAGGCAACATACATAAAAAGTCCTTTTGATTTTTTAGAATAAAATCAACCCATCAGCCTAAGATAATGTGACAATTGTAAACAGAAAGGCAAAACAGTGTTATGCCAGCTTACCAGAAGATTATGAATGTATTAAATAACTAGAACTGGGAGTTATTCGAAGGACCTTGATTTGCATCAAATTTGGATCTGGGAAGTAAAAAGATTAGACAAAAATTAACCAGGCAATCTGTGACATCCAAGCCGATA
>NW_015151402.1:64547-67543 GCF_000732505.1 Cyprinodon variegatus | reverse complement strand
TTGTTTTAGGAGTTTTTGTGTTTTGCTGGGCTCCTTTCTTCCTTTTGCTAACTTTTAGAACTGTTGGAAAAAACCCAGCACCCGTTCATCTGATTGAAACAGTGGCTTGGCTTGGACTCGCAAACTCTACTCTGAATCCTTTTATCTATGGTTTCTTTTATAGCTGGTTCAGATCAGCCTTTAAAATGATTATTTCTGGGAAAATCCTAAAAGGGGACTATATTAACCTGAAGTTGCATTAAATTTTAAGGTATTTTGTTGTTATTGTTTAATGAAACGACAGATAAGTTTTTATGTATATTCATGTTTTGTTAAAAATCATTGATCCAATGTCAGAATGAATCCAGAATTTGATTTAACACACTTGTTCAAATTCTTTCTTTTAATCTATGATTGAGTAGAGAATGCAGAATATGTTTTCTGTTTTTCCCCCTGTCTACAATAGGCATAATTTTCTTTTAATTGTGTTCCATCTGTATTTTCTCTTCCTTTGTACACCTTTGTTTACTGCACAAAGACTCGATAATTAAAAAGTATTTTGCTGATTGTCCAGAGCTTTTTTGAGGGGTCCTTTTTCGGGTTCGGTGCGCTTTGGTTCGCAGGCGGCCAGAAAGTATGCCACTAAAAATTTTGCTTTTGAGGATTATTGTTTTGGATTCAACCCTATGATGGGACAAATTGATTCCTGTAAAGCTCTTAAAGATACTCAAATTCTTCCAGTTGCCTTTTTTTTTAACCTTTTGCTTGTGTAAATGAACTTATCATTAGTTATTTGATCTGATTCTAAGTTATAAAGTTTTGACTGTCAATTAGAACATGGGAATTTATTATACTAGCTGAAAAGACTAATTTGTGTTGTTTTAAACAAAAACAGTATAATGGTGTAGTAAGTAAAAAGTTTGTCTCTAACAGGGTTGGATGAATCATAACAGTTAAAAGAGTTAGGATTGACTTTAAACAAATAACAGCTGAGGAATCAAAACACTAGATATGTAACATTTAAGAGTTGAGTTCAAATAATATCAGAGATTAAACTGATCTACTTGATTAATTTAAATGTCATGAGATTGACAACATATTAGTCATATTACTTTTTAAGAACATAAACAACCCAGATGAATAAAATAATGTAACAAGTGTGATCTAATTTTACTTTGTCAAAGTGAAAGGAGGGTATGAAGTAATGCCATATCATAGTTAAAGTCTATAGGCTGATAAATTACCAAAGGGTTTTTGACAACATTTAACTAAAAAGTATTCTAAACTGAACAATAATATGTCCACTTTAAAAATGGTAATTGAGAAATTCTCGTTTTTAAATGCTTTTTGTGGTTTACTTTATGGGAAATCGTTAAGGTGATACCGTTGCACCCTGGTTGTGCTGGGTCCGAGGGTGACTCTGATCTGCTGTTGATTCTGAAGTGTGTGGAGTTTTTATACATTTAAAGGCAGAATAATTGCTCAGAGTCGATTTTTGGAGAGGGTCTATAGTAGATGAAGTAGTGAAGATAGTGCAGTATGTGTAGGTAGTGGTATTGAGTCCGTGAAGGTCTGTTCAAGCCTTTAAAAAGAGTACCAGGGAAAGAAATAAGTTTCAACCCAAACAGTTCTGGCAAGCAGAGAGGGACCTTGTTTCATTCCCTCTTTGCTTGCAAGAAAGCTTGCTTCCCAAAATAAAGATAGATAGACTTTTATTTGTACAATAACTTTACACTAATAAAAACAAGATCAGACCTAAACTATGTACATTTTTACATAAGGTATTTGTTGTACTTTAGTTTGCCCTGATCAGAAATAGTGCTCAAAGCTTTTTTAAAAACCCCAGAATTGCAAAAAAGCATTTAGATTTCTGGTGGCTCTGTGAAAGTGAGATAGAGCACTTCTACAAAGACACAGCATTGAGTTAAGGTCCATTTTGCACTATGTCTCTTCTGGATAAATAGATAGCTCTTTTTGCTTTGGGAAAAAAAAATCTAAATTTGAGATTTTAACTTTGTTGCTTTGGAGTAATGTAGAGCATTAATAAAAACATAATTGGTGAAAAATACCCCAAAGAGACTAAAAACATTCATTATAAGGTTAACAAAAGTAGTCAACCATGCACAATCCAAAAAAACGTGACTCCCATTCTCTGATAGACTGCAAAAATGACTCTTATTTAAAACCCCAGGAAAAATGACTGATAAAAAAAGAGTTTGTTACAATGGCTCCATGAAGGATTCTCCATTGTAGATTACCAGTCCGTTTTCTTATTGGAGGCTTATAGAGTCCTCCACTGGGATTTCTGTCCTCACATGCACTGTGCAATCACAGTATCTGGTAATCTGTTCAGAGGAGAGACACAGGGTTCCAGTTCTTTACATCCTGCAGATTGCCTTTCTTTGGAAGGGGCTCAATAACCGCTCTGTTGAGAAATCCCCACCTATAGAAACACACCCCTCAGACGAGCAATCTCCCAACATTTCCCCAATTATGAAAAACAAAAAAAGCCTTTTCCCTTATTGTCGTTAAGCGCATAAATATTAATGGAAACTACAGTAAAATAATAAAAACTGGCTTTGACAACAATACACCTTCTTGGTACTGACATGCTTCTTGAGTATACTCTGGTGCAGACAAAATACGAGTCAGGAAGCGGTTTAATATGTTTATTTAAAGATTTCACAGAGAGATATGTTAGGTCAAGCGTGGTGGTTCGGGGAACTGAAGCTTAGACTGGAATTGCACGGGAAGAGAGATCAGTTAGAACACTGGCAGGAGGAACTGAGTTTTTAAAGGGAAGATGCTTCTTACCGTTCCTTGGAGAGAGGAGCGGACGGGGAGGAGGTTGGTGAGCCCACAGAGATTGAGTTTGGCTGAGATGGAGTTATGGCTTGACAGCTCCTGAGGGTGGACAGGCAGTTGAGCGTTCGAGGATGGATCCAGGAGGACTGAGTGGAGAACCGGCTTAGAGACAGCAAAGCTTCTAGGAGAAAAGGAGGACAAGAAGGTAAGTT
>NW_015151402.1:60417-62897 GCF_000732505.1 Cyprinodon variegatus | reverse complement strand
ACAAACTAGTGAGAAGGGCTGCTTCTGTCCTAGGCTCCACTCTTCACTCAGTGGAGGAAGTGGCTGAGAGGAAGATGCTGTCCAAGCTCAAATCCATCATGGACAACACCTTCCACCCTCTGCACCAGACTGTAGAGGAACTGAGCAGCTCCTTTAGTGAAAGCTTTTTACACACTTGTAAAAAGAAACACTTCCGCAGGTCATTCCCTGCTGCAACCAGACTCCACAATGCAGCATGGCAATAACTTGTGCAATGTATAATGTGCAATTACTATTTGATACCCTGTACAATGCAAAAATGTTTCTCTATATTTGAAATCCAGTGCAATAACTATATAAAAATAAAAATATCCATCTATATATCAATCAATCAATCAATCAATCAATCAATCAATCAATCAATCAATCAATCAATCAATCAATCAATCAATCAATCAATCAATCAATCAACCCATCAATCAAGGGTGGATGTCAAACACCCTCAGAGTACAAACCTGAAGTGGAAATAACACCAAACAACCCACCCAGGGCCCACAGGGATCCAGGAATAAGGGCAGGAACTAAACAAAAATCATTGTCCACCAAACAAGGCCATGAGGATGCCAGCAAAGGAGGGTCTCTTGAGGACGGCTGTAAGCGAAAACCTTCACAGAGCTCTGTTTCACAGCATAATCCAACATGAGGCTTGGGGGTCTCTGGGTGGTGTAGAGTGTACTCAGGGGTCTCTGGACAGCTCAGAGCATGCTCAGGGGTCTCTGGATGGCACAGAGTGTGCTCAGGGGTCTCTAGATGTTTTTGAGTGTGCTCAGGGGTCTCTAGACGGACAAGAGCATGCTCCAAAGTCTCTTGACGGCACAGATAGTCTCTGGAGATGTTTCACCAAGACTATGGTGAGGGAGAACTAAGAGGGTCTTACTGTGTTGAGCGAGAACTAAGAGGGTCTGACTATGGTGAGGGAGAACTATGAAGGTTTGACTGGGAGGTTAGGCCAAAAGGAGGAACTGAAATAGGACACTGTGAGGAGCTGACTGAGGAGCTAGAACACTAAGAGGACCTGATTGAGGAGCTGACTATGGGGAAGGGGGGACTGGTCAAGCTAAAGAGTTCTGGCTCAGGGACTTGCCCTCCAATGGGCTCTGACACAGTGACTGGCCTGCTAAAGGGCTCTGGACAGGAACTTGTCCACTAACGGGCTCTGGCTTGGGAACTGGCCCGCTTAGAGGCTCTGGCTCGGGTAAGGTTGGCTGGAAGGGAGCTGATGGAGGTGGAAAGAAATTTGTTTAGAAGTTGAGAGAAGGCTTTTCTGTATGTTCCACTCAGATAAGGCAAAGTAACCAGCCTGAACAAAGAAGGTTTTGAGTTCTGGATACATCTGTAGCCCATTCTTTAGTTCGTTAGCAGCACTTACCCACTTCCAAGGTTGACTGATTGTGGGTGGGTTATTAAAGTCTTAGGAAATCACTTCCTTTATCACTTGTTGGCTCTGCTGGATCCATAAGGACTGGTTCCTTTAAACTTACAACATGCTTGACCTGGGACACATGAAACATACTGTAGGGTGTATTCTCATTGCACAAGGGAGCTGAGGGCAGAAGGCCACCGGGTTCACCATCTTCATGATAGGAAAATGCCCGATAAATTGATCTACCCTTAAAGGGCATGTCTTTAGTAGATAACCACACTTTGTAGCCTTCTCGATATACGGGTGCTGGAACTCTCAGACGGTTTGCAGCTTTGGCTTGGCTAAAAAATGTCCTTTCTATCCCTTCTCCAGCCCCTCTGGCACGTGAGAGCAGATAAATAGGCCTACAGAACCTTTGAAACTTATTCCTGAATGGTGAATACCAGTGGTTAAAAAACAAATGCAACATAAACAGAGAGAGACCAGTGGTACTAGAGGGGGCAGAATTACTGGCATATTCAACCCAGGGAAGTTTGCTGGCCCACTTAGTGGGATCAGACTCATACAGAATGTGTATCCTAATCTCAATTTCCTGGTTGTCCCTCTCTGTCTGACTGTCTTTTTGCGGGTGAAAACTGACAATAGACTGACAGAGATCCCCAACAAAGAGCAGAACTCTCTCCAGAACTAGGACACAAACTGGGGACCCCTGTCGGAAACTATGTCTGTCAGGAGACCTTAGAGACCACTACCATTTCTTAAATTGTAGTAGATCTATCTGTATGTATCTAATTATGTGAAATCTTCTGGCAAGCAGGTGAAAATGAAATCTAAAAATTATGTTCTGATATATATAGAACCTATGGATATTCTCATGCATCCCTCCTCATGTTGATTCGGTCTTCTTTTATAAACTAACTAAGTGGCTGTTATTATCCCAATAAATGGAGGTTATAAGCGGCTATCAGTCCCAAAGAATGGCTTCAGATTGTGCCAGTAGACTCAGTAGGTTATCTTTGAGTGAATCCTAATCCTAACCCTAAAGTAATTAATTTCCCCCCGCAAAATTATTGAATAT
>NW_015151402.1:55286-59139 GCF_000732505.1 Cyprinodon variegatus | reverse complement strand
TTAAAACACACAATTTCATTTTTAAAGTGCAGCCTTGAAAACAGTAATAAATACATAAAAATAGTAATATAAACATATGACTGTAACCCATTTCACACAACATTCAGCTGTCTAATGGCAGTGGGGAAGAAACTGTTATGGAATCTGCTGGACCTGCATCGGATGCTTCGAAGCCTCTTCCCAGAAGGCAGCAGGGAGAACAGTCCATGGTGGGTATGTCAGGGGTAACTTATGATGTTACGGGCTTGGGACACACAGCACTGGGATGAAATGTCTTTAATGGAGGGAAGAGGAGCCCCAATGATCCTCTCTGCCCTTGTAACCACTCTTCTCACCTTCTTCCAGTCTGAGGCGCTGCAGCATTCACAGGATGTGAATGTGGGGTTGTGGGGAGGATGTGTTGTAGTCCGTGATCATCAGAATGCCTTTCCACATCCTCCTGGTGTTGCTATCGTCGTGGAAAAGATCCTGGATTTTCTGGCTGTGGTTCTGCTTCGGTGATCTGATGGCACAGTTTAAGTTGGCACGCTCTCTTTTCAGTGCCTCTTGATGCTGATATCCTCAATGCATTTGTTGATATAGGCTGACACAGTCAGCCTAGTCAATATTTAATAAGTTGACCACACTCTGACCTCTTTAACTGTCGGTTTAGCCCTGATCAGCTGGGGCTTATATGCAGGGATAAGCATGACAGAAAGGTAATCTGATGAACCCTGTTGGGGGCGGGGGGCTGCTCTGAATGCATCTTTGATGTTAGATTAAACCAGGTCTAAAATGTTTTCACCCCGACTTGCAAAGACCAGATGTTGGTAAAAATTAGGGAGAACAGTCTTCAAAATAGCCTAGTTAAAATCCAGCGATGATGAAAACGCCCTCTGTTTATGCAGATTGGAGCTCAGAGCCTGGTAAAGAGTCTTCATGGCCTTTTTTGTATTAGCACTTGGAGGCACATAAACAGCAGTAATGCGAACCACACTGAACTCTCTGGGCAGATAGAACAGTCTGCAGTTAACAGTAAGAAACTCGATGTCTGGAGAGCAGAAGCTGGCGACCGATCTAGCATTTTTACACCAGCTTTTGTTGATGTAAAAACAGAGCCCACCACCTGAGTCTTACCGCTTAGTTCTTTGTTCCTATCGGCGCGGTATAGCTTCAGCCCTTCCAGGTTAATAGCATTGTCCGGTAGTGCTGGATGCAGCCATGACTCTGTCAGAATGATGCCGCAGTAGTTACTAATCTCCTTTTTTGATGAGAGTTCCAGTCAAAGATTATCCATTTTGTTTTCCAGGGAGCGGACGTTGGAGAACAGGATTGATCCAAGAGGTGGTCTGTGAGGATATCTCTTTACCTTCACAGTTAGCCCCCCTCTGCAGCCTCCGTCTCCGTCTCGCACATGTTTTCCTTCGGCAGTTCCGTTCCATTGATGTGTTGTTGAGATCCATCCATAGCACTCTCCAGCTTTTTAAACAGTCAAAATATCATTATTTAAAACATTTTGTGACCATAGCTCCAGCTCCTCTGCCCAGGACCGGGTGTTTGAGGTGCACTAGGCACCGCCACAGGAGGGGAAGGAGGAGCTGGAAAAGGGTTCGCTGCTGTTTGACTTTTCAGTTCTCTGTGACGTTTGAAGAGATTATGATCAACCTGGGTGGCCAGATCCTCTAACTGTTTCAGAGTCTGAGGGTCTACAAGGTTGGAAACTTCATCTTTTATTTTTTCATTAAGCCCAGCAATGAACACGTCCATGAGAGTTTCCTAATTCCAGGAACTCTCCAAANGTAGACAGAGGACTCTGTGAGTTTACTGAAGAAAACCTGCTATCGACTAGGTTTGCTCTGGGGAGAATGTTTCTATGGTGACGGAAACAGAAGTTGAATAAACTGTCTTTGTGAACCGGACAAGTCAGAGATCCTCTGTTTTCAGCTTTAGGCAACTTAAAGTTTTTGGTAAACCTGCTTCGTAAAACAGACCCCTGGAGTGTTAGTGAGGCCGGGATGTTGAATGCTGTCTTCCACTCATGTCTCTCACGAATACATACTGTAGCCTACCCTATGGTACCTATTCCGGAGATCTATTTTTGTCAAGATCTTGGCTCCCTGAATCTGGTTCGAAAGTAGAGTTGATAAGAGGGATAGGGTAACAACTCTTAATTCTGATTTCATTATGATCTCTATAATCTATACATGGTCTGAGAGAACCGTCCTTCTCCCCAAAAAAGAAACCCGCATCTGCGGGAGAAGAGTAAGGATGAATAATCTCTGTTTTTTGAGAATCAGAAATGTATTTCTGCTGGCAAATGGTTTTGGTTGGTTATAAGGAATAAAAGCTCCCCCTAGGGGTTTAGTACCTGGCAGTAAGTCAACCCTACAGTCATATGCTCTAAATGGAGGCAATGCACTGGCTCCACATATCAAAGACCTCCTTGAGGTCAAGATGCTCCTCAGTAACTTTTGACAGATCTGTATAATATTCTTCTTCCTCCTTCTCCAACAACAGTTCTGGTTGAGCAGAATGTAGACAAGAACCACAACAAGAGGTAGCCAAACACAAAACCTCCAATTTCTGAGAGTCAATTGATAATCAAAAAGTATAACTGTTCAACATGGTTACCACACACCACAAGTTCAACTGGTTCAGTGATGAGAGAAGACTGATTCATTTCATGGCCATCAAAGGTTAATACGTTGTGGGAATCCAGCAATGGAAGAACCCTTAAAGACAGACAGATTTATTTTATCATTTTGTATACACGAGTGTGGACAAAAAGAATTTTTAATTAAAACACACAATTTCATTTTTAAAGTGCAGCCTTGAAAACAGTAATAAATACATAAAAATAGTAATATAAACATATGACTGTAACCCATTTTACACAACATTCAGCAGTCTAATGGCAGTGGGGAAGAAACTGTTATGGAATCTGCTGGACCTGCATCGGATGCTTCGAAGCCTCTTCCCAGAAGGCAGCAGGGAGAACCGTCCATGGTGGAGGTGTGAGGGGTAACTTATGATGTTACGGGCTTGGGACACAAAGCACTGGGATGAAATGTCTTTAATGGAGGGAAGAGGAGCCCCAATGATCCTCTCTGCCCTTGTAACTACTCTTCTCACCTTCTTCCAGTCTGAGGCGCTGCAGCATTCACACCACACATTGACACAACTGGTCAGAACGCTCTCTATGGTGCTTTTGTAGACGATGGTGAGGACGGGTGGGGGCTGGTGGGCTCTCCTCATCCTCCGCAGGAAGTACATGCACTTTTGTGTCCTTTTGATCACTGATCGTTTACATTTCAGGTGAGGGTGTCTGTGATGTGCTCCCCCAGGAATTTGTTGCTGCTGACCACCTCTACAGCTAGGCTATTGATGACCAGTGGAGCGTGGTTAGGCCGGTTCTCCTTCGTCTTTTCCATGTTCAGGATCAGGCTGTTATCTTTGCACCAGTCCACCAGCTGCTCCACCTCCTCTCTGTAGTCCAGGTCTTTGTCATCTCTGATGAGGTCCACCACTGTGGTGTCGTCTATAAACTTCACGATGTGATTGGTGGTGAACCTAGGGACGCTGTCATGTGTCATCAGTGTGAACAGCAGGGGGCTCAGGACGCAGCCTTCAGGGGAGCCTGTGCTTAGGATGATGACATCAGAGTTGTTCCGTCCGACCCGGACTGACTGAGGTCTGTTGGTGAGAAAGTCTAGCAGCCAATTTCAAAGGGTTGTATTGAAGCCCAGCTGTTCCAGTTTGCCCATCAGATGTGCTGCTTCCATCAACACCCTTGTTTATAGATGTTGGAGATCGGCCTGTTTTCCAGTGTGGTCCTGTTTCTCTGACCGTGACTGAGTGGATGTGCTCTCTTCAT
>NW_015151402.1:48011-49838 GCF_000732505.1 Cyprinodon variegatus | reverse complement strand
AGAGGCCGCCGACTGCGGCTCCGGAGGAGGCTCTGAAGAGGCCGCCGACTGCGGCTCTGGAACCGAGGAGCCCACCAATTGCGGCTCCCGATCAGGAACAGGGGAGCTCGCCGATTGCGGCTCCCGATCAGGAACAGGGGAGCCCGTCGACAGTAGCTCCAACACAGGAACATGCGGGACCACTGACTGTGGTTCTGTCTCAGGAGCAGGCGACGCCACCGACTGTGGTTCAGCCTCAGGAACTGGGGAGGCCACCCATGGAGGCTCAAGTTCAATCTCTGAGGTGGCCGGAGGCGTCGGTGGAGGGTTCTTTGTGATTAGTGGCCTCCGTTGAGGGACTCTAGGAGCCACATTTTCACCAACACAAAAATCTGAAGCCCTTCTAACTATTAGCTCAGGGGTCTCAAGAGGGCACAGGGCTAACTCAGGGGTCTCTCGACAGCATGGGGCTAACTCAGGGGTCTCTGGACAGCAAGGGGCTAACTCAGGGGTCTCTGGACAGCACGGGGCTGGCTTAAGGCGACGCCTTCTCTTACGCCGTGGAGTCTTTGGAGCCAAGTTAACAGGGTTACTGGCTGATTCTGGCAAGAGGCAAACTGTTTGAAAAATAAGGGTTCCAGAATGGATTACTGATTCAGAGGCTAGGTAATCAGGCATGGAAACAGGTTTAGAAACTAAGGTGACGGATTCGGGTGTCTGAACAGGCTGACGGGGATCTCTAGTTGTTTGACGTGTAACTGGTGGACCAATCTTGAGTTCTTTAACAGACGGAGCTAACTGACGATCGAGTAAATTAGAGCTGAGACTGACCTGGTGACGAAGGAAACTGAAATCCTGAGACTGAGGGTAGACGGCTCTGGGACTAGTTGGCAGTTTGATGTCTAATCTGATGGCTAGCTCTATGAGGTCTTCAAGGTTAGTTGGTTTATTGTAAAATGATAGCTTATTTCTGAGTGGTTCGTTTAAGGCTAAGAGATAAGTGGTTTGGAGCGCAGACTCGTTCCACCCGGAAACGGCTGCTCTACTCTGGAACTCGGAGGAGAACTCAGCGACGGACCTATTACCCTGTTTGGTGTTCAGAAGCTTGGAGGAAACGGAGAAACAAGAGGACTGAGTAAAGGTTTTTTCTAATTCTCGGATGAATCTTTCATGTGTGCAGTTTGTTCTGGTTTTAAGCGGAAATTTGGTCTCCGCCCATTCAAGGGCTTCACCAGACAAAAAAGAAATAATAAAGGCTAACCTATCCTTATCGGAACGAAAATTAGAAGCGTGAAAACTAAAAAATAACCGACACTGAAATAGAAATCCCTTGAGCTTACTTGGGTCGCCAGAAAATCTCTCAGGTAGAGGAGGACCGGGTGACGAAAACGATGGAATGAGTTCAGACCAGAAAGGAGGGTTATCATCTTGACTCGGAGGTGACGGACGGAATTCCGGAAGTGACGAATCCGGAACCGGAAGTTGAGCTGGCGCCATCTTGCGATTCCCACGAAGCTTGTGGGATCTTGAAACGAGTGTTATCTTTGAGTCAAACGGGGATTTTAACTCACGGAGGGACTGAGTGTGATCAGGAGTAGGAGAGTTCTGTTTCTCAGAGCAATGACGGAGGTGATCTGCTGGGCTTTGTGTTTGGCCGCAGTGTTCTGTCATGATGGGTTTTCTCTAAGTCAAGCCCAAGATGCAGAACACACATGGGAGAACTGAGAAAAAGTCCAAAGAGTTTATTTAGAACACAAGCACATGAATACTGGAACTGATACAGGCAAGGGGGGGGCTGGTTCACTGGGGTCTGAGCTGGAAAGGGAGATGGTAGGTAACAGAGTTCAT
>NW_015151402.1:44526-46006 GCF_000732505.1 Cyprinodon variegatus | reverse complement strand
GTAATGATAAAGTGGGTCGAATTAGGCAGGTGAATGAAATGAATAATCAAGCCAGTCATCAGTGCCAAGATCATGACAAAATTATTAATTTGGTGGAGGTAACTGGATTTTAGACAGCTGGATTCAGGAATCCAACCTTTTATGTAAGAGACTAAGAACCCAGAAAGAAAGTAATTCAGTTATTTAGTATTTCAGTACAAAAATTACAATTATAACCATTCAGCTGACAATAATTAATTTTTATTTTTTATTACCCTTGATTTGAATAACCTTTTAATTAACTATGACCTCCAGTTCTATTCATTTGATATATTCATAATCTTCTGGTAAATTTGCACAACAGTTTCATTCAAAAAGGTTTTGAGTTTAATTAACATGTATATTTTAGGTTAACAAACATAAATGTACTTATTATTTTCACTTATATCTTTCAAGCAATCAGTTTCCATTTTTTTTATAAGTAAGGTCAGCTTATTAGATTTTATTGTGTAGTAGAGAACGGTTAGTTGAAGCACAGAGGAATTAATTAAAAAAGTTCTTCAAAACAGATCAATTTTAATGAATCGCTTATTTGAATAAGAGTAGGAGTGGTTAAGTTTCAGAGTTTGGTAAACAATCTTAAACACCCTGATTTGACAGAAGCTGTTCCTTGATGGCATTAACTGCAGATTGTTGTATCACAATATCCATCCTGTAAGTTAGAATAAACTTCCCGACTTTCTAATGGATGGATTTTGTAAATCCCTTAAGAGGTTGATGAGAACATAAAACAATACCAATACCCAAAAGGTGGATGTAGCCTAGGACACCCAATAACTAAAGCAAGCAAGTAACATCGCTCATTCTGTATCTAAGGAATCTCTAATATATTGTGTTAATGTAAATTGCTCATCATGACAACAGATGCTAGCATCAACATGAATGAGACTTTGACTGAATTCAATGGCTGTTTTGAGATGAAACATTTGAATTATAAACCAAGCACCTCTTATCCACCTCTATGTGTAATATTATATGGTTTCCTAACTCTCTTGTCTCTTGTCACGGTGTGTGGAAACTTCCTTGTAATACTGTCTGTCATTTACTTTAAACAGATGCACACTCCTACTAACACTCTCATTCTGTCCCTGGCTGTGGCTGACCTGTTGGTTGGCATGTTTGTTTTCCCTCTCAGGATGTTTTATTCTCTCAGTGCCTGTATGTATAATGTCAGTTTATTTTGTAAGATAAGGGACAGCTTTGATATATTATTCAGCCAATGCTCTATCCTGCACCTGTGCTGCATTTCTGTGGACAGATATCAGGCAGTGTGTCAGCCTTTAACATATAAATCTAAAATCAATGGTCGTGTTGTCTTCATCATGATTACTGTTAGTTGGGGTGTTTCTGTGTTTATTGCCATTGGTGTGGTAAACAGTAGATTATCCAATGGTGAATGTCAGGACATGTGTTTTATTGATGTTGTCATGACAAATATTGT
>NW_015151402.1:39461-42799 GCF_000732505.1 Cyprinodon variegatus | reverse complement strand
TGTTTTGAGATGAAACATTTGAATTATAAACCAAGCACCTCTTATCCACCTCTATGTGTAATATTATACGGTTTCCTAACTTTCTTGTCTCTTGTCACCATGTGTGGAAACTTCCTTGTAATACTGTCAGTCATTTACTTTAAACAGATGCACACTCCTACTAACACTCTCATTCTGTCCCTGGCTGTGGCTGACATGTTGGTTGGCATGTTTGCTTTCCCTCTCAGGATGTTTTATTCTCTCAGTGCGTGTATGTATGATGTCGGTATATTTTGTAAGATAAGGGACAGCTTTGATATATTGTTCAGCCTATGCTCTATCATGCACCTGTGCTGCATTTCTGTGGACAGATATCACGCAGTGTGTCAGCCTTTAACATATAAATCTAAAATCAATGGCCGGGTTGTCTTCATCATGATCGCTGTGAGCTGGGGTGTTTCTGTGTTCGTTGCTATCACTGTTGTACAAACTAGATCTACCAATGATGACTGTCAGGACATGTGCTTTATTGACGTTATCATGGCAAACATTGTTGCACCTTTGCTGTCATTTTACCTTCCTATTCTCATAATGCTTTGCATTTACCTGAAGATATTTGTTGTTGCACAGAGACAGGTACGAAGCATCCAAGCAAAGATGAAGCCTGGAGCAACTGTCAGTAAGATGGAGAGAAAAGCCACCAAAACTCTGGCTATTGTTTTAGGAGTTTTTGTGTTTTGCTGGGCTCCTTTCTTTCTTTTCCTAACTTTTAGAACTGTTGGAAATAATCCAGCACCCGTTCATGTGATTGAAACAGTGGCTTGGCTTGGACTGTCAAACTCTACTCTGAATCCTTTTATCTATGGTTTCTTTTATAGCTGGTTCAGATCAGCCTTTAAAATTATTGTTTCTGGGAAAATCCTAAAAGGGCACTATATTAACCTGAAGTTGCATTGAATTTTAAGTTTTTTTTGTTTGTTTTGTTTTTCTTAATAAAATGAAATATATGTTTTTATGTATATTTATGTTTTGTAATAAATTATTAATCCAATGTCAGGATGAATCCAGAATTTGATAGAACATACTTGTCAAAATCTTTCTTTTAATTTAGGACTGAGTAGAGAATGCAGAATATGTTTTCTATTTTTCCCCCTGTCTACAAAAGGCATAATTTTCTTTTAATTGTGTTCCATCTGTATTTTCTCTTCCTTTGTACACCTTTGTTTTTGGCTACTACACAAAGATTCGATAATTAAAGAGTCTTTTGCTGATTCTGTAGAGCTTTTTTAGGTGTCCTTTTCCAGGTTCTGTGCGCTTTGGTTCTCACGTGATTAGAAAGTATGCCACAAAAAAATGTGCTTTTGAGGATGAGTCTACTGAGGTACAATTTGAACTTCTGAGAAAATATGTTGTTCCACCTTGGGCATGAAAACCCACACACATTTAGCACTCTGTGACTTTGATTGTTTTAGATTCAACCCTATAATGCGACAAATTGATTCCTGTAAAGCTCTTAAAGATACTGAAATTCTTCCAGTTTCCTTTTTTTACCTGTTGCTTGAGTAAATGAACTTATCATTAGTTATTTGATCTGATTCTAATCTGATAATAATTCTAATTTGATCTGATAATATTTTGACTGTCGAGTACAACATGGTAACTTATACTAGTTGAAAATACACTTTAATTCTTTACACAAACAAGAATGGAGGAAACAAAACACTACATATGTAATATTTAGGAATTGAGTTCAAATAATATAATAGATTAAACTGATCTATTTGATGAATTTAAATGTCATGGGATTAAACCAGAGCTGAACTGGGACAAACTTATGACCTTTTGAGCAGAGACAGATCCACCTGGTATTGATGAAATGATAGGAACACCTATGAATGGAAAG
This sequence comes from Cyprinodon variegatus, assembly GCF_000732505.1. Classification (NCBI taxonomy): domain Eukaryota; kingdom Metazoa; phylum Chordata; class Actinopteri; order Cyprinodontiformes; family Cyprinodontidae; genus Cyprinodon; species Cyprinodon variegatus. Next base: position 40,917 of record NW_015151402.1, on the reverse strand, counting down.
TGCATGCTTGTAAAAGTGAATGCACATGCTTTTTTTGTGTGTTTATGTTTAATAAATTTAGACTTACAGCAATTACCCAGTACTGTTTACCTTCTGAACAACTTAACAAATGTTAAATTTGACAGAAGGTGACTGAATGATATTTTTAACAAACATTAAAATGTGCTCTTAAATCTGCTCCTCATATCATCGGCCTATCTGCCTTGTTTTTCAACCTCGATACCTTTTCTCTCTCTCGTCTCTGTTCCCTAATGTCTCTTTCTCTAAAATGATTCTCAACTGGTTAGTATGGAACAGTCTGGTGTAACACATACAGTGAAATNAGTTATTCACAACATAAATATGGCATCCAACCTAGATTGGCATTAAATATAAATCCACCACAACAGAGAACCTAGTATTCAGGTAGACAGACAGTCTCCTTCCCAAAAACCTTTAATTTGAAATGACGGATCGGCAGTGAACAGCTAGGGCATCTTGGGCAGGAACCTCTGCAGGAAGAAAACACAGGTTAAGGACTACATCAACCTGGCGGAAGATGATTATGAATGTGTGAGTCACTAACCTGGTCTTAAAGTGCAGTCCATGCCCAGAAGATGAGATAGATTCCAGCCGCAGAAAAGACACTGAGGACGCTGCTGAAACATTTAAGCCCCGAAGACCGAAGAAAAGGCAAAAGATCAGATCCAAGCAGACTAAGGAAGGCAGGATAATCAAGAGGATGAAGTCAAGGAGAATCACAGGAGTCCGAGCCAGAAGACCAGAGATCCAAAGAGGTTAAGAAGAGAAATCCAGGACAGTTTCAGGAAGCAGGTCCAGGTATGGTAAACAGGCTGAATCCAGCAGCGGTCTGAAGACAGGTCAGGCAAATAGATCAGAAAGGGAACAGGAAGGCTCAGAGGTCCAAAGGCAGAACTGGGCAGGATTAGGCAGTCAAAAATGCTTGCCTAAAGACTCTCACCAAAGACTGGAATAATCTGGCACTGATGACTGGAAGAAGGCAGGTTGAATAGAGATTGAAGCACATGAAACAGATGAGCAGTAATGATAAAGTGGGTCGAATTAGGCAGGTGAATGAAATGAATAATCAAGCCAGTCATCAGTGCCAAGATCATGACAAAATTATTAATTTGGTGGAGGTAACTGGATTTTAGACAGCTGGATTCAGGAATCCAACCTTTTATGTAAGAGACTAAGAACCCAGAAAGAAAGTAATTCAGTTATTTAGTATTTCAGTACAAAAATTACAATTATAACCATTCAGCTGACAATAATTAATTTTTATTTTTTATTACCCTTGATTTGAATAACCTTTTAATTAACTATGACCTCCAGTTCTATTCATTTGATATATTCATAATCTTCTGGTAAATTTGCACAACAGTTTCATTCAAAAAGGTTTTGAGTTTAATTAACATGTATATTTTAGGTTAACAAACATAAATGTACTTATTAT
>NW_015151402.1:35315-37621 GCF_000732505.1 Cyprinodon variegatus | reverse complement strand
TGAGGTACAATTTGAACTTCTGAGAAAATATGTTGTTCCACCTTGCGCATGAAAACCCACACACATTTAGCACTCTGTGACTTTGATTGTTTTAGATTCAACCCTATAATGCGACAAATTGATTCCTGTAAAGCTCTTAAAGATACTGAAATTCTTCCAGTTTTTTTTTTACCTGTTGCTTGAGTAAATTAACTTATTATTAGTTATTTGATCTAGTTAAATTGTTTTGACTTTCAAGTAGAACATGGTAACTTATTATCGTAACTGAAAATACACTTTAAGGGAAACATTAGATAATGATTTAATGTGTACTTATTATCCTGAACAAACCTTACAGAAATGTGTGTTGTTTTATAACCAAAAAAGTATAACGATATAGCGAGTAAAAAGTTTGACTCTAACAGGTTTGGATGAATGATAACAGTGAAACGAGTCAGAACTGACGTTAATTCTTTAAACAAACAAGAACGGAGAAAACAAACACTAGATATGTAATATTTAGGAATTGGGTTCAAATAATATCATAGATTAAATTGATCTATTTGATGAATTTAAATGTCATGGGATTAAATCAGAGCTGGACTGGGACAAACTTATGGCCTTTTGAGCAGAGACAGATCCACCTGGTATTGATGAAATGACAGGAAGACCTATGAATGGAAAGTGCATGCTTGTGAAAGTGCATGCACACGCTTTTTTTTGTGTTTAACTTTAATAAAATTAGACTTACAGCAATCACCCAGTACTGTTAACCTTCTGAACAATTTCACAAATGATATGTGAAAGAATGATATTTTTAGCAAACATTAAAATGTGTTCTTAAATCTGCTCCTTATATCATCCGTCTATCTGCCTTGTTTTTCAAACTCTATACCTTAGTTCTCTCTCTCTTCTCTTCCTTAATGTCTCTCTCTAAAACGATTCTCAACTGGGGAGTATGGAACAGTCTGGTGTAACACATACAGTGAAATAAAATTAATAATTCAAGTACTGTTTTAAAGGGCTCCCGGACAACATGGTGACAAAAATACTTGACAACATATTAGTCATATTACTATTTCATAAGAACATAAACAACCCAGATGAATAAAATAATGTAACAAGTGTGATCTAATATTACTTTGTCAAAGTAAAAGGAGGGTATAAATTAATGCCATATCATAGTAGAAATCTATCGGCTGATAAATTACCAAACGGTTTTTGAGCACATTTAGCTAAAAAGTATTCTAAACTGAATGATAATATGTCCACTTTAAAATGGTAATTGACAAATTCTCGTTTTTAAATGCTTTTTGTGGTTTACGTTTATGGGAAATCGTTTAGGTGAATCTGTTGCACCCTGGTTGTGCCGGGTCCGAGGGTGACTCTGATGTGTTGTTGATTCGGGAGTGTGTGGAGTATTTATAAATTTAAAGGCAGAATAATTGCTCAGAGTCAATTTTTGGAGAACGTGTATAGTAGATGAAGTAGTGAAGCGTGTGGAGCATGTGTAGGTAGCGGTTTTGAGTCCGTGAAGGTCTGATCAAGCCTTTGGAAAGAGAAATTCGTACAAGGGAAAGAAATAAGTTTCGACCCAAACAGTTCTGGCAAGCTGAAAGGGACCTTTGTTTCATTCCCTCTGTGCTTGCAAGAAAGCGGACTTCCCAAAATAAAGAGAAAGACTTTTTGATTTAGATTTTTAGCAAAACGTTTATTTGTTCAATAACTTTACACTGATAAAAACAAGATCAGACCTAAACTATATACATTTTTACATAAGGTATTTTTTGTATTTTAGTTCGCCCTGATCAGAAATAGTGCTTAAAGCTGCTTCAAAACCCCACCGTTGCAAAAAAGCATTTAAATTTCTGGTGGCTCTGTGGAAGTCAAATGGAGTACTTCCATAGAGACGCAGCATCTAATTAAGGTCTATTTTGCACTTTGTCTCTTCTGGATAAATAGATAGCTCTTTTTGTTTTGGCAAAAAAAATGTTAATTTGACATTTTAACTTAGTTGCTTTGGAGTAATGTACACCATTAATAAATAAAATAAATTAATTAATCTCTGATAGACTGCAAAAAGGACACTCATTTAAAACCCCATGAAAAATGACTGATAAAAAAGAGTTTGTTACAATGGCTCCATGAAGGATTGTCCATTGTAGATTACCAGTCCGTTTTCTTAATGGAGGCTTATAGAGTCCTCCACTGTGATTTCCATCCTCACAGGCTCTGTGCAATCACATTGCACATATACATATATATATACATACACTCACCGGCCACTTTATTAGGTACACCTGTCCAACTGCTCGTTAACACTTAAT
>NW_015151402.1:29749-32905 GCF_000732505.1 Cyprinodon variegatus | reverse complement strand
TTGAGGGTCGCAGTGACTTTGACGCAAATCAGCACACGTGAATTCCAGTAAGATGTCGACAATATTCCGTTGTGCATGTGCATACACATAGTGCGAAGATGAGACTATAAATGCTCTGTGGACTGGTATGTGAGTCGAGAACTTGCAAGAGAGAAAAGACAGATATCTTCTGTTCGGATGTTTCAGCGCTGTGTTACGTGTACTGAGGACAGCATGTCAATTTGATCTATAAAATAAATGCTTCTTCTCCCGTCCTGGGGCAATCAGATGATCGACTGAAGGTGTCCTGATTTTTGAGATTCTACCATTGAAAGCCACCACACCACCACAACACAGAGTCTAGTATTCAGGTAGAAAGACTCAGTCTCACATCTCAAAAACCTTTAATTTAAAATGAGGGATCTGCAGTGAACAGCTAGGGCGTCTTCGGCAGGAACCTCTGCCGGAAGAAAACACAGTTTAATGACCACATCAACCTGGCGGAAGACGATTATGAATGTGTGAGTCACTAACCTGGTCTTAAAGTGCAGTCCATGCCCCAAAGACAAGGTAGATTCAAGCTGCAGAAAAGACACTGAGGACGCTGCTGAACCATTCAAGCCCCGAAGACTGAAAAAAAGGCAGAAGATCAGATCCAAGCAGACTATGAAAGGCAGGATAATCAAGAGGATGAAGCCAAGGAGAATCACAGGAGTCCGGGCCAGAAGACCAGAGATCGAAAGAGGTTAAGAAGGGAAATCCAGGACGGTGTCAGGATGCAGGTCCAGGTATGGTAAACAGGCTGAATCCAGCAGGGGCCCGAAGACAAGTCAGAAAAATAGATCAGAAAGGGAACAGGAAGGCTAAGAGGTCCAAAGGCAGAACTGGGCAGGATTAGGCAGTCAGAAACAATAATGCTCACTAAAAGACTCTAACCAAGGACTGGATTAAGCTGGCACTGATGACTGGAAGAAGGCAGGTTGAATAGAGATTGAAGCACGTGAAACAGATGAGCAGTAATGATAAAGTGGGTTGAACTAGGCAGGTGAATGAAATGAGTAATCAAGCCAGTCATCAGTGCCAAGATCATGACAAAATTATTAATTTGGTGTGGGTAACTGGATTTTAGACAGCTGGATTCAGGAATCCAACCTTTTATGTCAGAGACTAATAACCTAGAAAGAAAGTAGTTCAGTTATTCATTATTACAGCAAGAAAATTACAATTATACCCATTCAACTGAAAATAATTTATTTTTATTTAACCTTTTAATTAACTATGACCTGCAGTTCTTTTTATTTAATATAGTCATAATCTTCTGGTAAATTTGCATAAGTTTTTCAAAAAAGTCTTGACTTCAATTAACATCTATATTTTAGGTTAACAAACATAAATGTATATATTATATTCACTTATATCTTTTAAGCAATCAGTTTCCATTTTTTTTATAAGTAAGGTCAGCTTATTAGATTTTATTGTGTAGTAGAGAACGGTTAGCTGAAGCACAGAGGAATTAATTAAAAAAAGTTCTTCAAAACATTAGATCAATTTAATGAATCGCTTATTTGAATAAGAGTAGAAGTGGTTAAGTTTCAGAGTTTGGTAAACAATCTTAAACACCCTGATTTGACAGAAGCTGTTCCTTGATGGCATTAACTGGAGATTGTTGTATTACAATATCCATCCTGTAAGTTAAAATAAACTTCCCGACTTTCTAATGGATGGATTTTGTAAATCCCTTAAGAGGTTGATGAGAACATAAAACAATACCAATACCCAAAAGGCGGATGTAGCCTAGGACACCCAATAACTAAAGCAAGCAAGTAATATCGCTCATTCTGTATCTAAGGAATCTCTAATATATTGTGTTAATGTAAATTGCTCATCTTGACAACAGATGTTAGCATCAACATGAATGACACTTTGACTGAATTCAACACTTGTTTTGAGATGAAACATTTGAATTATAAACCAAGCACCTCTTATCCACCTCTATGTGTAATATTATACGGTTTCCTAACTTTCTTGTCTCTTGTCACCATGTGTGGAAACTTCCTTGTAATACTGTCAGTCATTTACTTTAAACAGATGCACACTCCTACTAACACTCTCATTCTGTCCCTGGCTGTGGCTGACATGTTGGTTGGCATGTTTGCTTTCCCTCTCAGGATGTTTTATTCTCTCAGTGCGTGTATGTATGATGTCGGTATATTTTGTAAGATAAGGGACAGCTTTGATATATTGTTCAGCCTATGCTCTATCATGCACCTGTGCTGCATTTCTGTGGACAGATATCACGCAGTGTGTCAGCCTTTAACATATAAATCTAAAATCAATGGCCGGGTTGTCTTCATCATGATCGCTGTGAGCTGGGGTGTTTCTGTGTTCGTTGCTATCACTGTTGTACAAACTAGATCTACCAATGATGACTGTCAGGACATGTGCTTTATTGACGTTATCATGGCAAACATTGTTGCACCTTTGCTGTCATTTTACCTTCCTATTCTCATAATGCTTTGCATTTACCTGAAGATATTTGTTGTTGCACAGAGACAGGTACGAAGCATCCAAGCAAAGATGAAGCCTGGAGCAACTGTCAGTAAGATGGAGAGAAAAGCCACCAAAACTCTGGCTATTGTTTTAGGAGTTTTTGTGTTTTGCTGGGCTCCTTTCTTTCTTTTCCTAACTTTTAGAACTGTTGGAAATAATCCAGCACCCGTTCATGTGATTGAAACAGTGGCTTGGCTTGGACTGTCAAACTCTACTCTGAATCCTTTTATCTATGGTTTCTTTTATAGCTGGTTCAGATCAGCCTTTAAAATTATTGTTTCTGGGAAAATCCTAAAAGGGCACTATATTAACCTGAAGTTGCATTGAATTTTAAGTTTTTTTTGTTTGTTTTGTTTTTCTTAATAAAATGAAATATATGTTTTTATGTATATTTATGTTTTGTAATAAATTATTAATCCAATGTCAGGATGAATCCAGAATTTGATAGAACATACTTGTCAAAATCTTTCTTTTAATTTAGGACTGAGTAGAGAATGCAGAATATGTTTTCTATTTTTCCCCCTGTCTACAAAAGGCATAATTTTCTTCTAATTGTGTTCCATCTGTATTTTCTCTTCCTTTGTACACCTTTGTTTTTGGCTACTACACAAAGATTAGATAATTAAA
>NW_015151402.1:16042-28862 GCF_000732505.1 Cyprinodon variegatus | reverse complement strand
GATGCCATATCATAGTAAAACTCTATAGGCCGATAAATTTTAACCAAAAGGTATTCTAAACTGAACGATAATATGTCCACTTTAAAAATGATAATTGACAAAAATAGTTCTTTGGATTGAACAAAACTGGGAACATAATTAAAAAGTGCTATTTTATTCATAATTCACATATTTTTCTCTATTTCTATTATGTAGGTCAAAGTATACCGGTAAATGTTTAGATTAGCAGATGTAACTTGAGGTTTTTTAAAAGAATTTATATTATTAGAAACACAAATGTTTGTCATTTTTGACAACCTTGGCATGTTTACCTCTATGCCTCAGTGACTCCTGAAAAACAATTCAAGGACTAGCTTTAGATGCATTTGTGTGTTATACTGCATGAACACATGAATATATCTATTTCTCCTTTTTAAATGCTTTTTGTTGTTTACTTTATGGGTAATCATTGAAGGGAAGCTGTTGGGACCTGGTTGTACTGGGTCCGGGAGTGACTCTGATGTTTTGTTTATTCTGAAGTGAGCAGAGTTTTTATACATCTAAATGCAGAGTAATTGCTCATAGTTGATTTTTTGAAAATTTGTAGAATAGATGAAGAAGTGAAGACCATGCAGTATGTGTACCTAGCGGTTTTGAGTCCGAGGTCTGATCAAGCCTTTAGAATTAGAAACGCGTACTATGGAAAGAAGTTAGTTTCAACCCAAAGAATTCTGGCAAGCAGAAAGGGACCTTTGTTTTATTCCCTCTTTGGTTGCAAGAAAGCGGTGTTCCCAAAATAAAAAGAGAGAGACTGATTTTGATTTTTAGCAAAACATTTATTTGTACAATAACTTTACACTGTTAAAAACAAGATCATTAGAGTGCAGATATGTTTATGTATATTCATGTTTTTTGACAAACCAATCTCAGAATGAATCCAGAATCTGAATGAATACACGTAGTATGTAGAGGAGTGTAGAGGCTGTAGAGCAGAATTCACGGATTATCGGACCGCGGTCCAGATCTGGACCCACCTGCTCGCTAATCCAGACCCAACCTAATTAAAAACATTTATAAATTATGGCATGTTGTCCGACGACAGTGTCTAACTTTACTTGCTCCACTACTCCTGTTAATATGGTAAAGCCGTCCGGGACCAGGCTAAAGGTGATATAAATTAGCCAATGAGCTGGGTCAGTTAAGGTCAATGCTGCAAGCTACGTCTAGACACAGCACGCAAACCTGTGGCAAGCCGGGCGATGGGAAAGAAGGAGAATAGGGGAAAAAGAAAGTGTGGACTGCTGAAAAAGCTGCGGAACTAGTGAAAAAAAGGGGACATGGTGTGCTCAATGCTGCACATTTTGAGTATGTTTGGCCCAACCTGCTGCTGTGAAGCAGGATTCCCCACCATGAACATAATCAAAAATACATATCGATCCAGGCTCATGAAAGAATGGCTTTGTCGCCATTCAAACCAAGTTTTAAAAGCCTTGCAGGGCAGCCTAAAGCCCACTTCTCTCATTAAGCCATAAAAAAAAACAAAAAAAAAAACAAACGGGCAGTTCAGATGTTTTATAAAATATGTGAATCAGGAAATTGTCTAAACTGTCACTTGTCTTCAGTTTTCTGGCCTCAAAAGAGACAGACAAATGCCTGCTCTCAGCTCAAGGCTCTGGCTTAGCCAAAAAAAAAAAACCCTCCAGAGAAGCTTCGGTTTTACCTGGCTGCCTCAGTATCGGAAGAGCTTAACCTAGTGTCTTGTTTTTCCTGTTTCAAACAGGGTTAAACACAGTTTTTAGTAAACCCGCCCATTAAAGGAGATGAGAAACTTTTCAGTTCTGATCTACCCATGGAACATCCGGGCCCAAATGCTGTCTACCTGGGAGCCATTAGCAGCCCGTGCCTCACAGGTTCTTTTAAAGCAGGGGACCGTGACCTATTGGTTAGGCTACTGCCACCATTGTTAGCTCCAAGCTACAATATGGCTGCTACCCTATGGTAGCAGCCATATTGTGAGTCCCTTTTTGTTTGCTTTAATTTACCTTAGCTTAATAGATATAATAATACTGTGTAATTATTAGGTACTGTTGTCTTTTAACCCGTCTTTTGTGGTTAAATTATACAGAGAACGATTTATCACTCAGGTCAGATCCAGTGTCCTTTAAGTATATATATGAATGAGCAGAGATGATTTGTGTTGTTGGTGAGTTAAAAACTCTGCCGATAGCCATGAGCTAAACTACTAAATTGGTCAAGGCAACTGGATCTTAACAGCCAATACAGGAGTCCAACCTTTATGGAAAGACTAAGAACCCTGGTGAATAAGCAAATTATAGTTGTAATCATAGAACTCATAATGTTTAATCTGTTTTACCCTCAATATGAATGACATATTTATTGACTTCAACTCCCAAATCTATAGATTTTATATATTCATAATCCTATAGTGAAATTGCAAAACATTTATTTCCGTACCTTGGTTGGCCTGAAACGGTAACTGTATAAATAACATATTTAAAGCAAAAGTCTGGTCATATTAAGAATTCAAACTTCTGAAAGTACTTTAAATATGTAATTATTATATACTGTTTAATAAATGATAAAAGTATTTAATTAAGACTAATTTAATTTGAATGAGCTTTGCTAGAGACATCCATGTTTTTAAAGAACACTACTGCCATATACCGGTTTGTGATGTCACAGTGCGGTATCAGCTGTTGATCAAGTCCCAGTGCTGTGTCTGGTATGTTTCACCACACGCTATTATCCAAGTCACCTTGAAAACATTTTCTTCGAAATGTTGGATATATATTATAAGGTTTGTCTCTGGCCAGAAGTTTGGTGGCAAATCCTCCCTCTTCAAGTTGGCAATCCAATGACGAACCCGTCCGTGGAGGATCATGAATCGGAAAGGTGAAATAACAACTTTTTTTTTTACCCTATGTATTACAACACCCAACAGCCATGCAAGTGGGCTTTGTCAGTTTAACTATAGTTCCCTCGAAATTCAAAGGTGAAGTCCTCTGGAAATCTTCAATAATTGTTGTTGATTGCAGATGTGTCTAGTAGTTCCCATTTATTTTGCATGTAAAGTCAGGAGAATTGTGCTAGGCTTACCGCACCGTGACGTCACTGCCGGAAGATATCAGGGGTGAGGTGTTACTATATTTGGGAAAAAATGGCCGCTCCCAGACTCAGTGATCACAATGAAAATGATTATTTTTAAATTTATTACTGATCAACGCTAAATTCATTAAACCACTGCAAAAATATTAATTTTAGGAATAAATAATGATCCATTCATCATTCATTGCTTTTAGGTTGAAATTACTAAGAACGCTGACCCTGCTGTAATAAGCCTTGTGTATCTGTGTTGTTGCAGAGTTTAGTGAAAAGTAAAAATTAACCGCCAGTTAATTAGATTTCAGAAATCCCAATACAGTCCACGTATTGGAGATTTAGGCTCCAGCTCGTTGTCTGTTTTTGTGGTCTCTGTTGTTGGGAGTTAAATCTTTCGGTTTATATTCTATTCAATTCCCTGCGAGCTGGGAATTTATATTCCTGATACTTTAAGATCTTCATTGCCCTTCACAGCAGGGGTGGTAAATATCTTATTTAATCGGATATTATTTCGGCTGTTATATATTGTTTATGAACACACTCCCTACTATAAGTTCTGAAACTCAATAGAAATGTGTTGCAAAAAGTCTGTTTTGCAGAAGCTTGGTTCTGAAAGATCACCATGATGACTTATCCTTCATGACTCTGAAGATCTGGGTTGTTTTGGGCCTTGGTCTCCATTTTGCTTGAGAACCAGTAGACCCCAGGTCTTCTCTGGTCATCATGTCAAGATGAAATATGGTCACTGGTTCCCAATGTCCAAAAACCATGATCATGGCATCTGGCACAACACTGTTATTCTGTAAGAGCTGTTATAACTGATTACTTTGAATTGACTGCAGCACAGATTTCATAAGAGGACATTTCAACCACACTTTCCATTTTCTAATTGAAGCCCTCTTTCTCCTACTGGTGGTGGGTATTTGAATAACATCTATACCTGTTTTAAGGAGTTTTCTTCTTAACTTTGTCTTATTGTTTGTACTTTTTAATTGTGGATAAACAGTGTTTAAGGGATATTTGTAGAGTGGTGATATTGAAGCTATAGGTTTGAAAACTTAGTTTAATTGTACAGTTTGTATGTCATCTTTGCCACTTCTAAAGGGACATCCAAAGACAGCATTTATCTTTTCATGTGTTTAACTGGGAATACACTGTACAATTTTTTTGGCCAATTTTCCTGACATGCGAGAATTTTTCGGGCCGACTTTCAGGCTGATCGTACATCATGCATCGTGTAGTAAACAGGGGGTAACTAGGGGCAATCAGCCTCTCATGACCATCTCCCGATCAGGAATCTTGAGGTCGGGAGAAAATGAAACATATTTCACATTCAGTCGGGTGTCCTGGGCGAATTGCTCAGTGGGCTTGCTCAAACAAGGATTCTATTTTCTTTTTCCTCTCAGATGAAAACACAGAAGCATGGCGGGGATGCGAATAAAATGGAGTTCTTTCTGTAAAATTGACAGACCATAGAAGCCACGTTTGCTCAGGCATGCAAATACGTTGTTGCCTTTTCTTTTTAGGGCTTTCTGCATAATTTTACAAACTGCCTGTTAGGATTCCTGTCTGTGTGGTTTGTGTTTTTGTGTTTGTCTTCCTTCCTCCACCAGGATGCGCCTGGTTCTGGTCCACCTCCTCACACACTTGCGGAGGGTTACCTCATTAACAGAGTGCTCTCAAGTTGCTGACTGCTACTACCTTGACGCCAGAGTGTTTGCCAGTTTTGGGTACTCTAGCCAAGAGTTTTTACTGAGTCAAACTGAGTTTTGTCAACCTGAGTTCTAACCAAGTTTTTTTGTCTTTGCCTCTTGGCAGGAAGTCATCCTGCAAACTGGATGTTTTTGGACCTTCTCTCCCTGGAAGGATCATCTGAGCTTCAAACTGAGCTGGGGATTCAAACTGGAGGTTTGGATCTACTTTCCTCCAAGGGATCTTTTGATCTTCACACTGAGCAAGGGGTTAGTCTCCACACCAACCTGTTCAACCACGCAGGAAATCCAAATGGCAGTCAGTTTCTCCTTTCACCTACAAACAACCACATTCAGGGTAAACCCTGTCTGCCCTCCACCCAATGAGACAAACACTGTAGCTACTGCACACAGACTGGAGCGAAAGAGTCAACCACTTTTCTGGAAACGTGTGTCAGCAACTTATTCTTCTCTTCAAGTTCAAGAATCAAATTTCCCACTGAGCCTGAACTAACCGCATTGTCTTCCCCTCACTTTCCAGTTCCAGTTAAGCAGTGTTCAGAGCAACATTAGATTCTGCATTATCTCCTCAATAAACCTGTTAAACTTTTCCCTGGTTTCTCTCTGTATTGGTTTTTCTGCTTTTTGGGTCAGACCTTAGTAAAATCATGACACTGCCAAGGCAGCACGTTTCCTTCTAGTGAGCTTAATATTCCTCTTTTATTCGTTTGGCTTCTGGATAGATGAGTCCGAGTAGCGCCACTTCACTGCGGAGCTGAGTCTGCCATGGTTTTTAGATGTGTAGTGTCAGGAGGTAGATCGCATCAGAGCGTTGGGTCGCACACTGTGAGAACATACATTGTGAGCTCATGAACTTTTGAATCCTGGGGTTTGGTCATAAGGTGTTACCTGTAGCTGCGTGCAACGATTGAAAATATTGCACAGTGTATGCCCGGCTTTAGGGTTTGTTTTGTTAGATAGTTCTTCCACACACATTTCGCTAATTCCACCTGCCGAAAGGTTAGTAATTCAATCATCCGTCACAAGCTTTTAGAAGTTAAACACAGCATTGTAAATTACCTATACCTGAGTGCAAATCAAATGTTGAAACTCAACCTGAACATACTTTTTATCGTCACATATTTTACACCTGCCTATCTACATAGTTAGATAGGTAGCTATTCACAGCCTTTAGGGGACTACAGTGAATCAAAATTAAGCCTTGCAAAGTTTTACTCTGTTGTTTGCATTAGAACAATTCAAGTCTCTTTGAGAGCTGCTCAGTCCAAACCTTTTAATGTCATAGCTAGTGAGTCAGACCCTCTCCATGTCTTTTCTCCACAGTCAGCTCCTCTTAGTGTCCTTTCTCCAGTCAGACCCAGTTAGTGTTTTTTTCTCCACACTCTGATCCCTTTAGAGATCCCCCTTCAGAACAAGAACATGCCAGCCTCCAGCCGTCCTCCAGAAGCATCCCTTTTTTGCTGGGGATGGATGAATAATATATAAATTGAAAGTTGTTAGAGAAAATTGGAAGTTGTGGAAGAAAAAATAAACAAAAAAGCTTTGTTTTTAATTGTTACAAAAAATTTTAAATGCTCTTCCAAAGGAACGTAGTATGAGTCAAGCAATTTTTTAGTTTTAAATACTGTGATAAATCATAAAAAGGAAGATAAGTGTATGTTTTTTTCCTGGGTTGACATTTTACTTTGAGAGAGATTTAACAAAATAAAAGTAATTAAGTTAGCTATTTAACAAATGTGGTTTTATACCAAATAGAGTTGTAAAGACAGTGCTGGAAAACAGTTTAAATGAATACTTGAAAATGGCTTTAGAAAGCATCCACAGAGCCTTACTGTCAAAATTTCCCATGTAAGTTGGGATCAGGTTCCTCCTTCTTATTGGGCAACCTTTGCGAATCCCTTAAGAGGTTTAGAGGATTGTCAACAACATTCATGCACGGAGGCTGATGTAGCTCAGAATCTAACAATGCCCTGTGCTGTAACATGCTGAGTGTTGATCTGAAAATACACAGAAACATCACTCAGTCTCTATCTGAGGAATTTCTGATATCATGTATATGCTACATCCTTGAAATGTCTTTTTTATGTAAACTGAATTAGATTTTCTGCTCATCATGAACACACACAATAGAATCAACAGGAATTACACTGTGATTAATTTAAATGCCTGTTTTGAATTGGAACATTTGAATTATAAACTAAGCACCTCTTATCCAGCTGTATGTGTGATGTTATATGGTTTCATAACTCTATTGTCTCTTGTCACCGTTTGTGGAAACCTCCTTGTGGTAATTGCTGTAATTTACTTTAAACAATTGCACACTCCTACTAACATCCTCATAGTGTCCCTGGCTGTGGCTGACCTGTTGGTTGGGCTGTTAGTTTTTCCTTTCAGCATGTTTTTTTCTCTTAGTTCATGTTTGTATAATGCCAGCTTATTTTGTAAGATAAGAGACAGCCTTCATATATTGTTCAGCCTATGCTCTATTTTGCATCTCTGCTGTATTTCTCTGGACAGATATCACGCAGTGTGTCAGCCTCTAACATATAAATCTAAAATCAATGGCCATGTTGTCTTCATTATGATTGCTGTGAGCTGGGGTGTTTCTGTATTCGTTGCCATCGCTGTTGTACAAACTAGATCTACCAATGATGACTGTCAGGACATGTGCTTTATTGATGTTATCATGGCAAACATTGTTGCACCTTTACTGTCATTCTATGTTCCTATTCTCATAATGATTTGCATTTACCTGAAGATATTTGTTGTTGCACAGAGACAGGTACGCAGCATCCAAACCAGAACAAAGCCTGGAGCAACTGTCAGTAAGATGGAGAGAAAAGCCACCAAAACTCTGGCTATTGTTTTAGGAGTTTTTCTGTTTTGCTGGGCTCCTTTCTTTTTTTTCTTAACTTTTCAACCTTTAGGAAATAATTCAGCACCAGTTCCTGTAATTGAAACAGTCACATGGTTTGGACTGTCAAACTCTACACTAAATCCATTTATCTATGGTTTCTTTTATAGCTGGTTCAGATCAGCCTTTAAAATGATTGTATCAGGGAAAATTATTAAAGGAGACTTTGTTAACATGAAGTTGCACTAAAGCTTTTTTAAGAAACAAAAGTGACATAAATAATATATATATATATATATATATATTTATATTGACCAGATTTTTTATTAGGTAGAGCTGCACTTCGGGTGCTGTAAGTCACGCTTGTGTTTGTTAAACTTGTAACAGTAACAGAAGCTAGGAAGATTTTCTTATCCCCACCGATAGTTTGATGATCTAGCTTATTTACAATAAGGGTAAGTCTTCAAAATAGATGTCTTGAACCAATAATAGAGTTATGAAACTAGAAAAACCTATATTTTCTTTGCTTTAGTTTTGCTATTAAAATAGGGTATAAGCATTACAACTTGATATTTTTCTATTGCGGGATCATTTTCTGTCATAAAGGAGGCAATCTCCTAATTAATCTTGAATCCAATTAAACAAAAAACAAGAAAACAAAATGAAATTCCACAGGTGTCAAAATTATTTTCTTTATAGTAGGATATCGCACTTTATCATCAGGAGAATGCTTTATTTCATAAAATTCTGTTTTTTTGGGTTTTATTCTGCATAATCTTTTGCATTAGGCTTTTTCAGGCCAGTGTTTAGTGCTGTTTTAAACTTAGACATTGCAAAGGTCTTAGTTTTACTGTTTTTCCCAAGAGTTGTCATGGTTCTGTTATTTGTGGACTTCTATTTAGGTCTCTTTTTTAGTTTCACTCTGATTTTGTGTCATTGAGGTTGTTTTCTGGCAGTGTTGTATTTTTTGTGTTGCTCTCTGTTGCCCCCTTGTGCCATTCTCCTTTCCCCTAGCTCCTGGTCATTTTCATCCACACCTGCTCCTTGTCAACTGATCAGCATTGTCTTTTTTCTCCTCTTGCGAAGCTCCTCATTGCTGGTTTCTCGTCATTGATTTACTCCTCGTGTGTTTTCCCCTGTCATCTCCTGGTTTTTGTTTTACTGTAATTGTTCTTGGATTTTGCTTCTGTTGCATTTTGCACTTTCATTAAATCAGCAAAAACTGATCTCTGCCTCCTTCTACTCTGTGTTTGGGTCCACAACCACATCCATCACCTTAAAAGTTTACCATTAGCTCTTCTTACGTAGAAAGTATTTATGGATCAATGCTTCTATGTTCCTCCTGTATGTCTGCTTCTGTCTCTTTGAACTTCCAGTCGGCCTCGACAGAAGGTCTCTGGCACTGACCCCCAGATTCCACATACTCCGTCAGCACTCCACTCCGCCCCGCTCACATATGTCGTGCGGAGTACTTGTCTGTCATGTAAATCAATGAGAGCTGTTACACATCCACCGCTACTCCTTCGCACATCACCGTCCACGTACTCCTTCTCCTTCCGTCAACCTCAAAATATGGACCCAAGCTATTTTTTGCTCCGCTCCGATTCTGCCAGGTCAAGATCCGCAATTGCAATCGCACTAAACAGGAAAAACAACGTGAAGAAGATCCGGTTTGTCAAATTAAAATATGGTAGGGACAGATTGGTAACTACAAATTAGAGCAAAGTTCTTATATATTCCCAAAAACTAAGACCGTTTAATTAAATCATTGGATGCAAACTATTGGTGCTTCAACATACCAGGAAGCAGACTTATCATCTCCATCAAATTTTTCATTTTATACCGAGAGGCTTAAAAGTTTAATCAAATCCATTCAAAACTTCTATGAGCACCTTTCACAACTTCAAAAGAAACTTCTTATTGCAGGTATTGATGAAGAGATGCTGAGTTTGGAAGTGGAGAACAAACATTGTTCATAAAAAACATGTATGATCCGAATTATCCCTGTTACAAAAATCCACATCAAAAAGAAAATATACGGGTAGAAACTGAACATGTGCTGGATGATGGTGGGGATTTTTTTGATATGTCATAATAAATTAAGTGTTCACAGGGTTTATACAGAAATGAGTAACTCTAATTTAATGGTTTTTAATGCTCTTTCATGCTCTTTCACAAATAACACGGCAGAATCCATAATCTTTACTGTTGACAGGCTGCGGCCATGTCTCCAATTCCTCGTTTTCCAGCAACTTTTGTTAAAATTAGCTTTTTCTCCACCTCAAGCTTCTTTTACGAACACATACGGCTTTACGTTCAAATTAATCGCAATGTTTTCATAAACATTTTTTTTTTTAAATAAAGCATTTCAAATGCCACGATATTCACATTTAATGAATTTTAGTGCCAATTAATGCCTTAACTTAATAAATAATAATTTAATTACTTGCATTGATTTTTATGATCCACGGAAACCCAGTTTCATTTCCACAGGTTTTGCTGCTTTTAATTTAATAATATCGCCCATGCTCTCCTCAAACTCCGGGGAATTCAGAGCGGAGCAAGACGGGAGGAGCAGAGGAGGCTGTAGGCAGCAGAGCGGAGTGGCGGGGGGAGGTTACGGAGAATGTGTTATTTTGGGGTGAGCCTGGTACTACTGCAGGTTTCCTGCTCTTTGATTTCCCCCCCCCGCTCTTCTGTCAATGCTGCATGCATGGTTGGAGTGAGGGATTTCTCCAGTCAATGACACAAAGCAAGAGAGTGTTGCACTATGCTCATTTAGGAGAAGCAAATCCTACAAAGTCAATGACTCGGTGCAATCAACTGTCTTTCCTAAACTAATTTTGAACCAATCTGACTGTACAATATGATCAAATAAAATTGTCTATGTAAAGTGCCTTGAGATGACATGTGTTAGGGCTGGGCGATACGACCTCAAATCCATATCACGATAAATTGGGCAATTTTACCTCAATAACAATAAATGTATGATAAATAATCCGACTTTTCTATCAGAAATAAAGGCATGTACAGGAAATGCAACTGTGATTTATTTATTGAATAAATCACTTTAAATACCCATTCAGGTTTAAACATTTAACAGTGTCTCATTCAGGTTCAGATCCAGGATTTTCAAATGGGGGCTGCGCAGCTAAGGAACCGTATTTTCACGACTATAAGGCACATATAAACGTCTTTTTTTCCCCTCAAAATGTGCAGCGCGCCCTATAGTGCGGTGCGCCCTATGTGTGTTGTTACTGCGGACCTTTGAGACCACCATGAGAACATTAAAGGGGGAAGGGTGGGCGTGGATTGTGTATTAAAGAACAGGTATGTGCTTTATGCAGAACTCCTCCTTGTTTGCACCTTCTGTGACTTCTATGCCAATATGTGACGAGTGAATTTCTCCGCTGTGAGATCAATAAATCTCATCTAATCTAATTTCTAATCTAATCCTCATCTCCTCATTGAGGAGATGATGAAAGAGTGGCTGAGGGAGGTGAATGTAAGGAGACCAGGTGGTTTTTTCCATGATCACCATCGCTGTTAATCTGTGACTCCATGCGTGCCCATCTCACAGCCGCTGTGAAAAACATGGTGAAACAAATAAACGCTGTGCTTGCTGTTATTCCGGTAGGTCTGACAAAGGAACTTCAACCGCTCGACATCGGTGTGAACCGGCCGTTCAAAGTAATGCTATGTTCATGCGTCTGCTGCTTCATTTTTGCTGCTTGTACCAGTTAGTTCTGACACACTGCTGAAGCAGCTTTGCTGCTCCGGCTGCGCGGTACAAAAGTGTGTCTGACGCGCGTTGGGCGGAGCTTCACTATCCTTTCTTTGCCTTGCAGCTATATTTGCTGTGATTAGTGGGCCTTTTTGTTGGATGGTAAGACAAAAAGCAAGTAAATAAACAAAACCAACCAAACAAAAAAAAAGAGGTTAGATAAACCTAAATATCTATTATTTTGATTAAGATCTAACCTAATTTAGAAAAAGAGTTTTTCAGCACCAGCTAGCCTCGGCAGCTGTGAGCATACCCAACGGTCTTCCCTCCCTCTCCCAGGGCAGGCATATGATTCCTGGTTCACCACATTAAAGTAACGGATTGTTTAAACCACTGGATGGAAATTAAACACATAACTTATTCAATTAATATTTAAATGCTCATGTTTGTCTTATTTAGGACATTTAGTTGCTGCAATTCTTTGCTGAAATTAAAGTTAGGCTTCAAAATCATGATAATTTCATTTAACTGTACTGAAGGTATGACATTGATAATTACTGTAGCTCATTTTTTGATGCCTGCAGCTATGGTACAACTGCTGCTCTTCCTCGAGGTTTAAATAAACAACTACATGGCGCAAATCATCAGTATCCAGACAAAACTATGAATTCACTTTCAGAACATTGGGTTAATAAATGAAGGTTATTTTCATAAATCTGATTGTACTTGCCAAATACATTTTACACTAATATTTATTATGGGTTGACATGTTTTCCTGAATAATCTTGATATTAGGGTAATGTAAATGATTACTGATCGAATCAAAAACCTGTAACTAGTAGCATATATGCAAACATTGACTCAATTTGTTGGGAGCAGCAGTAATTATACATTTTAATGGCAGCTGAGAGGAAGGATCTGTGGATGTGCTCTTTTTAGCCTCTTAGATGCAATGGGTGTGATACAGTAATAGTATTTTTTGTTACTGAACTTTTGTCTCATGCTGCTTGCACTAGTGCCAGGGGCATTCTAGGACATAGCTGGTCCCCTTATAAGCTTATCCAGATGACAAAGAAGGGTTGAGGCCATTAAAAGTCAGAGAAGGTAAGAAATTAAAGTAAGTAAAGTAAAGCTTTATGCATAATACTCCTTTCACAGATAAAATCAAAAAGCGTTTCACAATTAAAAAAGCAAAGCAAACATCACAATTAATTAAATGACTTTATGCACCTTTGAAAGGCCACCACCATCTCCTATGATTTCTCCACATTTAACATTAGGTAGTTCCACTGGTACCAGTCTGCAACCGCTGATTCAGCTGTCAATACTACAAGTGATTTTATACTTAGACTTAGATTTTATTGTCATTTTGTACTCACAGGGCCGGATTTATCAAGATCCAATTTTGCGTGCAGTAATTTGCGCTCGCAA
>NW_015151402.1:11395-13502 GCF_000732505.1 Cyprinodon variegatus | reverse complement strand
TATTTCTGTAGACAGATATCACGCAGTGTGTCAGCCTCTAACGTATAAATCTAAAATCAATGGCCGAGTTGTCTTCATCATGATTGCTGTCAGCTGGGGTGTTTCTGTGCTCGTTGCAATTGCTGTGGTGCAAACTAGATCAAACAATGATAAATGTCAGGACACATGCTTTATTGACGTTATCATTGCAAACATTGTTGGACCTTTATTTTCATTTTACCTTCCTGTTGTCATCATGCTTTGCATTTATATGAAGATATTTGCTGTTGCACAGAGACAAGCACGAAGCATCCAATCTACGACAAAGCCTGGAGCAACAGTCAGTAAGATGGAGAGAAAAGCAACCAAAACTCTGGCTGTTGTTTTAGGAGCTTTTCTGTTCTGCTGGGCTCCTGTCTTCTTTTGCATCACTTTTCAACCTTTAGAAAATAATTTAGCACCAATTCATATTATTGAAATTCTCGCTTGGCTTGCACTGTCAAACTCTACACTAAATCCATTTATTTATAGTTTCTTTTATAGCTGGTTCAGGTCGGCCTTCAAGATGATTATTTCTGGGAAAATCTTTAAAGAAAACTTTGTTAACTTGAATTTGCACTAAAGCTTAATCTAAAGAATGGACAGAGATGTAAAATTATATTCAGTGAATGTGGCTGGATTTTGTTCATAAAGCAATAGTTTGATTGGTTGAAGTCTTTTCCAGCATTTATTTAACTGGTTTAACCAACTGAAAGCAGCAGTTATTGTAGATCCTTTAAGAACTGGTCAGTTTTTTTTCCCCCAACCACATTCTTAGGGTTTACTTTTTGCACATAAAAGGTGAAGCTGAAAAACAGAGAGAAAAAAAAGAAACTCCCTAAACATCTCTTATATGGTAAATGGCATGTACTTATATAGCGCCTTTATTCAAGTCAAGAGACTTGACCAAAGCGCTTTACACTACATTGATTCACCCATTCACGCACACACTCACACATTGATAGAGTTAAATATAGAGTTTTGCAGATAAAATATCATTGTAACATTGCTGCAGACATATTACATGTTGAACATGTCTTAATTTTCTATAATAAAGAAAACAATGTTGTAACATATTTGAAACTAATAACACAATAAATGAACCCAGTTATTAAACACACATATCAGCTTCCTTTGTAGTAGGGCTTGGTAGAGAATACTCTTTGGAATTAAATGCTGTTTTTTTTATATTTTTTTTATTTTCCTTTAATATATTATAGAAAGTATATCTTATTTATGTATTTTATTTGGATTAATATTATTTTTAAAAAGAAGGTGAAACCTTGTATATGAGCCCTGCATATAAGCCTGTGGTGCACAGTCTATAGTTAGATTTGGCCTTCAAAATTTGATAACTTAAGTTAGATGATGTTGGAGGTTTTTCTTACATGGCTTCTAAAGATTAAATACGAATCAAAGGTACCGCCAAAATAGTTACAATTTTATATAACTTGTAAGCATTCTCCATTTTTATGCAATTATAGTATATTTAATGCCCTCTATCTATGAATGAATGAATGAATGAATGAATGAATGAATATGAATTTATTTCAGACAATCTGACAAACAACAATTAATGAATCAACCAAATACATACAAAAGAGACTAGCTTTTTTCAACCAAAACAAACAGCAATTTCCAAATGAACCAAATTCACCTCAACTTAAATAGAAACAATACTCTCCACCAAATAAACCTGATAATTGGTATGATCATGAAATCTGCCTTATGAACTGTTCTGATGGCCCTTTTTTGTGATGTGCATATCGGTCGCAGCGAGATTTTATAGGTGTTGCCAAATATTTTTACACAGTAACTCAAGTAAGGTAATACAAGTGCACAATAGAGAATATGAAGTCCAGCATAACGTTTAGGTTTGCTGAGAATAGCAACACTTCTGGATATTTTAGTTTAAATGTATTTTATATGAGGTCTCTGGCAAATCTTATTGTCTATCATTACTCCCAAGAACTTCATTTCCTTAACTCTCTACTGTCACATTATCTATCAGGATACATACATTTCAAACCATCAAAGTTGTAACTCAAAGTTGATATCAGCCATGAGCTGATCCAAATTATCACCTGTA
>NW_015151402.1:4494-7533 GCF_000732505.1 Cyprinodon variegatus | reverse complement strand
TGCAGGACTTTAGGTCCCCACCCCCATATCCTAAATTCCATGGGGACTCCTGTGTCTGTGGTCACACCCCAGTGTGATGCTGGGAAATTGATTCCTGTGTCTTTCTCAGCTTCCCTTTTTTGTAGGTGGGAATGATAGGGGTGTTGCTCAACTTTTTCCATGACCATGGTGTGATCTGAAACTAGTGCCAGAGTGCAACAACCCCCCCATCCAGCAGACAAAGCTGGGTGAGCTTTATGGCCGCAGACATAGTACCAATCTGCCAAGGTGCGAGTTCCTAGCAGTGAAGGCACTATTAAAGAGCATCTGGTGTTTGCTATGGCATGGGAATGGTTTTTTGCACATTGAGTCGTCCTGTCTGGGGTACTGGTACGACAGGTTTCATTTTTCTCGCAGGCCAAACATGCAGTTTCATTTATATATGGACAGAAAGAATAAGTAGCATTACATCTTCATTTTGGAATTTTGCCCACTGAAACGCTGCCATTACCTTCTACACACACAGTGAATATTTTGCTTACTATCAGGACATGTGTGGAAATTGGTATTGGAACCTGTGGTAACACTGTGGCATCCTTATCTGCAGTACATGGCAGGCCCAATATAGGACTAGTTGAAATCTTTAGTGGCTGTGAGAAATTAACTTTAGAATGAATAACACCGATTCCTGGATGAGTTGAAAGAGCCATTAGGCAGTAAGTTTGACGTTCAGACATATTGTATGCATAGACAGTCTGAATGGTAGAAGTAGGCATATGAGTACAAACATAACAGTCTGTTTTGTTCAAATCTTCAGCAACATGTTTGGCATGTTGCCACCGTATCGCATATATATTGGCACCATATGGATGACTTTCTGTGGATCCATCAAAAATCATCCTGGTCTTCCTTTGTTTCAGACAGTCAGTTTGAGTCCCTAGGAACACCAGTCCAACGGTCACCAACAGGCAGCAGAACATCATTAGTTTTCCCATGTTCATCAGCTCTTCCAATGAAACACCCATTAACTAGGACTCTAAAGGAATGGGTTAGGTTGTTTTCTTCACCAGCGTTGAGACGAGTGGTCCTAAAAAAAACAAACCCCTTTGAAGCTGGACTTCACCATAGATCCCCCACCTTCCTGTGAAGGTAATTAGGCTTCTTGCTGTGGAAAGTTTTTATTTAGCTTACAATGACTCTGGTGGTTCAAAGTGTCTCTTTCTTGGATCTTCACAGCGGTGGGAGTTGTTAGTTGCACTATGTAGGGTCCTTCCCACCTCGGAGCTTCCCAAGTCTTCCTTTTGATGATTTTAATCAGCACTCGGTCTCCAGGCTTCAGGCCTTCCTGTGGGGAAACAAAAGGAGCTCTGGGCAGATTACATGTTCTTTGAACAGTTCCGTATTTGAACAGTTTCAGAATTCACTTAGTAATCTGATTTCCTTGTGAATTGTATTTACAACATGTGAGACATGCAAAAAATTTTAAAAGCAGTATTAGTTACACACCTGTGTGTGTAACTATACTATATCCATCATAACTCCCCCCTGTTTGAGACANTATGTTTACATTACATTATTTTAGTCTGATTGGCTATTCATTCCGATTACCTCTACCCATGTAAATATAGTTATTGATGATACTTAAGATGGATATAGTCAAATGCTACAGCACATGGTCCTTAAATTCTCTGTCTGCTGCATATGAAACAGTTGTTTTATATTTTGCTGAAGTAATTCACATTTCATTATTAATAAAAGTGCCTGACAGCAAACATGTGCACATATGTGTTGATGATGTAGAAATAACTTTATTGTCCCACAGTGGAGAATGACACTACATAGATAGAGACACAAAAACAGAGGACACCAGACATCAGTTTTGCCCACAGGATGAATATAAAGCTGTTTTAAGCTAATTTAAAAAAGATAGCCTGCTGCTATGACATACTATGCAATAAAGAAGGGCTGATGTCGTTACAAAGTCAGAGAGGGAAAGAAGTAAAGTAAAGCTTTATGTATAATACACCTTTTACAGATAAAATTAAAAAGCATTTCAAAAAACAACTAAAAATGCAAAGCAAACATCACAATTAATTAAATGACTTTATGCACCTTTGAAAGTCCAACACTATCTCTTATGATTTCTCCACATTTAACATTAGGTAGTTCCACTGGTACCAGTCTACAACCGCTGATTCAGCTGTCAATACTACAAGTGTTTTTTTTCTTAGACTTTATTGCAAGGGTGTAACTTTGTGATGAAAGTTGGTGGGGACACTCAACCCGAACGCTTTCATTATATTTTTGTATTTTTAAAAATGAGCTCAAACATATATTGAATGTTTTCCTATTTTAGAAAACAAAAGATAACCATAACCCACAGTTTTTCGCTTAATAAGCTCTGTATGCCTAATGAACTGATTTTTTGACGGAATGGGCTCTAATTTTTTTAAACAACCCGTCGCCTAACTTTTACTTAAACATTGAAGCAGCCGCCGGTTAATATTCACTGAGTGCTGCTGTGTGTCTCTCCTCCAGCCATGTAGCTACTATGTTCGCCCTGAAATGTGACCGCAAATGTGACACACTGGTCCAGCAGACGAGCTCCTTCAGCAGAAGACTCCTCTTACCCAGATGCACCATAGAGCGCCACAGGAAATCATTCCTACCTGTGGTCATCAATCTCTATAACACCTCCCTCAAGTGATTCAGACCCCCCCTCCCCCCTGTAATTGACATTTATGCCCACGTATGACTTTACTGGATTTATCACTGTACTTGGATTTTCACTTTACTTGGATTTAGTTTTTACATATGCATATAGATATACGTACATATATATATATACAGAAGAGCTATATGTGTATATATTTTAACTCTTTTTTTATTTTTATCTTTATTACCTTGTGTAGTTGGATGCGTGTATATATATATATATATATATATATATATAAATATTTATATATATATATATATATATATACAGAGATGGGAAGTAACGAAGTACAAATACTTCGTTACTGTACTCAAGTAGATTTTTCTGATATTTTTACTTTACTT
>NW_015151402.1:0-1360 GCF_000732505.1 Cyprinodon variegatus | reverse complement strand
AAATTGCTCTTGGGTATTTTGTTTTTTGCTTCTGCCTTTGGCCTGCAAGGTAATTCTGATGTAAGTATGGGTACCTGAAGCTTATCTATGTTGTACCAAACTGTACATCCCTAACCAGCCAGTGTTGTCATGTTGGGTTCAAGGCGTCTAACCCACATGCAGAGACACTCGTGAGACAGGGAAAAAGTTCAAAGGTTTATTTACAAAATATACAATAAGTATGAACTGGTCCTTGGTTCGGCAGACAGGTCACGAGGGGAACACCACTGAGGAGGACAGAGAGGTTAGTGTTGATCCAGGTTAACTGCAGGTTTTTTGATGTTGGAGTAAATACCTGCTCCAGGGTGGAACGGAGCTGCAGGGGGGGAACCTTGAGGGTCCAGAGGCTAGTCGGCAGGCAGAGGGCAAAGGCAGAGGCTTAACTGAGTGCAGGCAGGCAGATTCCAGACAGAGATTACTCTCCAGGATTTCACAGAGTGCAGGCAGGCAGATTCCAGACAGAGATCTCTCTCCAGGATTTTCAGGTCTTCAGACAGGACTCAATCTGTGAGGCAGAGAGAAACAGGGTCAGGCAGGTTCACAAAATCAGAGATTCAGATCAGGTTGGTTGGCTCAGGTCTCACTCTACCATTACTGGCAAACACTCTGGCAGGGAAGTGTTAGCCTCCTCCTTCTTAAATAGGGCTTCCTGATGAGCAGATGGAAGACAGGTGTTGCAGTCAGCCCCCAGTCAGCGCACAGGAGATCTTGTGTGCCCTCTGGTGGAGAAAGTGGACAAAGCCTCCAGATCCCAACAAGTGTGTTCTGGCTATTAATTAGACTTAGACAACTTTTATTGTCATTTTGCAAACACAGAGTGTATACAAAACTGAATTTTGTTTTGTACAGCTTTCATGACATTTCCATTCCTTAAAGTGCAGCAGTGATCAAATGAAAACAGTGTGGGAGAAAAACATGGTGCAAAAACGCACTGATATGGAAGTTCGGAGCATTAAATATGTATGGTGCAAATATGAAGAGTTTTGGTTTGGTGTTAACAGTTTGATGTAGAGTCTGTGACATGATTAAGAGTTTTTTCAACAGTTCAGCTGTCTGATGGCAGTGGGGAAGAAGCTGTTGCAGAATCTGCTGGCCCTGCATCGGATGCTTCAAGTCTCTTCCCTGAGGACAGCAGGGAGAACAGTCCATGGCAGGGGTGTGAGGGTCCAGTGATGATGATACGGGTTTGGGACACGCAGCGTGGGATGAAATGTCTTTAATGGAGGGAAGAGGAGCCCTGATGATCTTCTCTGCTGTTCTTACTACTCTTCTCACCTTCTTCCAGTCTGAGGTGCTGCAGCCTCAACACCACACAGTGAGA
>NW_015151401.1:313659-315623 GCF_000732505.1 Cyprinodon variegatus | reverse complement strand
ACTTCCTCCTGGATGAGGTGCTGGAAGAGCAGGGGGCTGGTTTAAAAGAGTTCCTTGCAATGACGTCAATATTGGTAAGCAGAGACAGCAGTTGTTTAAGGGCCCCCAACCTCTTAGGGACCCCATCACTAAAACCTTGTTGGCCCCCGAAGCAATTATCGACTAGGACGTCTCTTTGCAGATTTAATTATGCCAAAAATTAAACTTGCCTGATACTGAAGTGACTGACCTAACTATTATTGAACTATTATTGAACTATTGCACTCTTAGCAAAGGATGCCCCTTGTTTGTTATGTCTTCCACGTAAAGAATGTTTATACTTAAAAAATATAAAAGATGGTTAAAGATTTTTAAATACCTTGCAAAAGCATTTATGTTCTGCCTAACAACAAGTTATTTTACTTGTGAAAATGAAAATAACATTCATTACATTTCTAATTGTAGTGTAATTTATTTACTTATTAAAATACATACTTTTAAGGTTAGAGGATATGGTTAGAAAAAAAAAAGGAATTGAAGAAAAAAATAAGCAGAAAAAGCCAAACTGAGGAAAGCAAATATGAAAAAAGGAAGAATTTCTTAAAAGAAAAATTTAATAACTCATAGGGCTATACTTAAATCATCTTAAATGTTCCTTTTGAGTCACACAACGTGTAACATATGAAGCTTGTCTTATCTTATCAGCCATCTTTTGTCAACCAGCCGTGACATCCTTATCTTGGACACAACTGCTGTATAGTCAACAGAAAAATACTGTTTAAGAATAGCTCCCCAAAAGACTTTCACACATTTTGAAACCACTAGAAAATCTCTTTGTGAAACAGGAGGATTTTATGACAGATTTGTTATAGAAATTGTACGAATAATGCTCATAGATTGATAGCAGGTAAGAAAATTAAAGTGAATTTCTTATACTGGGTTTAGACTAGAAGGATAATCTTTGAGAAAACCAGGGGAAATGCCATATAGTGACATGATCCATACGCTGTAAAGGTTATGCCTGCTGTTGTAAGTTACATGATGAGAAGTAGACAATAAACTATTGCCACCATGCAATGTTGTTTTTATCCTTTTTTTATATTTTCTCCTGCTGCTGTCTGACTTGGTCATGCATCATTAAACAGCAACCGGTTAGTTTTTACAGGGATGTGAAAAATTCAACAAAAATAATGCAAATGTTGCACAACACTCCCATTCAATGAATGCACTGCAGACTTCTGCCAACAGCCACAACTATAAGACATATGATCCCCCCATTCTCTTTAGATACTTTTTATTTTAAGTGTCATCCATTTTAAAGGTCTAAAAATCGATGCTAAAATCTAGCAGACATCTGACCGAATTGATGCATCTGGAAATTGATGTGTGACAAATGGTTTTCTCAGCTGCATTGCTTCCTATGCAGAGGTGGGTAGTAGCTTTTCAAATAATTAACCACCATAACTTAAATTATTTGGAGATCAGGTGAAAATTGTGCAAACAGTAGAAATGGTCTCTTGGAGTTTCTAGGAATCTACATTAAAGATCAGGTTTATAAGTTTATTTAAAAAAAAAAAAGGATTTGGAAAGTGTTTTTTTCTGCCCCATTGTTATTATTCTTAAATTATTATTTTGTAATCATGTTATTTGTATTTTAAAATTACATTTATACTTAAAAAATTTAAATTTGTACATAACTCGATGTCTAATTGCATCATTTTAAATATCAGATCAGGAGTTACAATTCACCAGTTTCTCAGTACTTGAGTAGTCATTCACTAAGTAGTTTTTTTTATTTTACTTAAAGGAGAAGTCCGTTCACAATCAGAATAAAAACTTCTGAAAGGACTTTAAATGTGACAATGATTCCATCCTGTTCAATAAATGATCAGTGTTTTTAATTCAGAGTAATTTTCATTTGAATGTGCTTTACTGGAGGCATCCATGTTTGTCAAAGAACACTACTGCCACCTACACCTACCGGA
>NW_015151401.1:306901-312019 GCF_000732505.1 Cyprinodon variegatus | reverse complement strand
ATCACTGCTGGAAGATGGCAGGAGGGAGGGGTTACTATATTTGGACAAAAATGGCCGCTCCCAGACTCAGTGATGGCTGATGAAAAATACTATTTTTATTTTTTTATTGATTAATGCTAAATTCATTAAATCGCCATAAACGTATTAGTTTTGGGTATAGATAACGATCCATTGGTTATTCCTTGCTGACCGGACTTTTCCTTTAAGTAATCTCTTTCATTTCTACTTTTTCTCTCTCTTCAGTAAAATCTTTGACCACTCTTCTTACCTCTGTTGCTATGTTCCTGCAATGCACGTGACTTTTAACATTAAATCTTCATACAGACTTCATCTTTTCATTGTTATGTCTACTGTATATGTAGCACTGATTCCAACATAAAGTCATGGGAAAACTTATTAGATCACTATTGTTTTCATTAGTTTCAAGCTCTAAAGGTATGTTACCTGAAGAAAGCAGTGAACAGGACCAGCTAAAGAAAGCATGGTATAATACATTTCTGCATAGCATCAGTTCCTAAAAAGTGTTACCTCTAAACGCTTGACAGAGACAATTCAGTCAGACAGACAGACTGATAAAAGTTGTTCTAGTTGATTGAATTCAGTCATCGTTTTTAAAGTATTTACCTGTAAAATCACCACTAAAAATTGGCTTGTGTCGTTGACTCTACAGCAATCTCTCATATTAATCAGCAACAGAAAAGAGGAAAAACTCCCTTTTTACAGGAACAGAAAGCAGTTTGTTTGTTTTGTTGTTTGACCTGCTGATTATCAGTCAGTCCAATGGAACTAAAAACTGGCTTCTTTCAGGAAACAGCTTTTCCTTCTGCTGTTTCTTTTCTTTCTTTCTTTTTTTTTTGCAGACTCTAAAAATATTGATTATGAATGCTTTACATCTTTCTTTCATTTGTACCATCATACAGCTGAAGATGGAAGTAGTATTCATAATAATGAAGTTGGACTTTCCGGCCTCTACAGCGCCCTCTTGGGAACACAGTTCCTATAATACTTGATAGAATATAAAGGATAAAACCTTGTATGAATTACTAAAGGTCCATGACGTGCCTACCTCTGTAAAACCTTGATATAAAAGACAGATTCTGACGCAGACTCCTTGTGTTTAGAAACTAAACCTGTTGCTTTCTGCATCAATTTTATCCAACAAAACACATCGTTCAGAAGATGAGAGAGGAAGGCCTTGAGAGAATCAAGACATGCAGAGAACGCATTGATAAAAAGATAATTACAGCTCTCCAAGTCCATTTCAAGGACTAATCTTTGTTCTTCAAATCAAACATAAAAGCCAATTCTCTATGTTAATGAGCTCAATCACTCCTCCACAAGGCCTCAATAATTCATTCCTGCCAAGATCGTCAGACATCCATAATGAATAACATCCAGAGTGAATTATTTACAGAGTCATTCTTTGTGGCACGGTGCAGCGAATGACACTGAGTCACCCGGCGTGTATTACTGGCTGCTGGATGTGTGTGTGTGTGAGGGGGTTGTCCGTCTGGGAGGTATTTGGACTCACGACAGAGGATTCACATCGTGTCTCAAGAAGCTCAGTCAGAGCAGAGAACGTGAGCTACCAGCTCCCCCAACAGCATGAAGCAGAGACATGCACACTCAAAAATGAGAGAAAAAATAAAATCACATTTTCTGTAATTCTGGAAAACTCTCCAGCCTTCAGGAATTGGACAAAAAAAAATACTTTGAATTGGCTGGAGGTGGAGGTTTTGCAATGAGCTTACAAAATTCTGGCAGTCCCTGGACTCTTCGTTTAGCACAAGGTCTATATTTGGTGAATCCTCTAAACTTTGCCCCCTCAGACTCAATAAATTTGTCAGAGCATTCAAAAAAAAAAATAAAAACTACTCCTGGTCATGGCATTAAGGGAAGCATTGACATTGCTGTGCTCTCTAGCAGGTAATCTCAGCAAAATAGAAACTGTTTTATCTGTATTCTATAAAGTTATGAAACCTTTTTGTAATTTTTTTATTTCCCTGTTATTTCTTCTAAGTTGTTTGTTCCTCTGGAAATCATGAAAGCTGTGAATTGAAGCCTGGGTTGTTTGACAGCCTGACCGGGGATCTAAAGGTTTGACCAATCTGAATAATGCATTGAAATGTTTAAAAAAGACGGGGTAAAACCTTTGTACTACTTGCAGGTCTACATATTTAGTGTGAAAACATAGTGCTGAGTTTGATGTTATGTGACAGGTGGCAGCAGAATGTAGTGACGACTCCTCGCTGCAGTGGAGCTCGGAGCAGGCCGCTGAAGTGCTGATTCACATGAGGAATCTGACTGAAAGGCTGCAAAAACGGCAACGGAAAGGTGGGAGGACACATGTGGGTTTATGTCTTAACATGACT
This sequence comes from Cyprinodon variegatus, assembly GCF_000732505.1. NCBI lineage: Eukaryota > Metazoa > Chordata > Actinopteri > Cyprinodontiformes > Cyprinodontidae > Cyprinodon > Cyprinodon variegatus. Next base: position 309,647 of record NW_015151401.1, on the reverse strand, counting down.
TCCTGAGTACAGCAAGAAAAAAAAACTACTGGAGGCATAGTAAACCCAATCTAAAGATAAGGAAGAAATTCTCAACATACGGTATTTGCCCTTAATATAAGCAGGTAAGTATGTTGACCAGCCAATTGAATAGATGCTTCAAAACCAACATAAGGTAATAATAATAATATATTATGGGGTTGTTTTTTTTTTTTACCTTATTTTGATCTTAAGCTACCCAACTCCATTGAAAAATTGCCTTTCCTATTTAAATCAAGGGAAAAACTCTTATTTCAAGATCTTAACTGAAATAAACTTTAGATTTGCAACCAGGGGGTCAAAATGTAATGTAACACATAAACTGATCATTTCCAAAATGGTCTTTAGTTGGAATGTTTAGTTACTTGTTCATCTCATCAAGATGTTTATGACTGAGTTATAACATTTTTATTAATATTACAGCTGATTTTGTTTTTGCACTTTTTGTTTGTTTAATTCTAAAACAAATGTGTGTTGAAACACAAATGGGATGATGCAATGGCATCAAATAATCAGCATTTTGACCAATCGGCTGGAGATTATTTTGTCCTACTATTTAAAAATAAAACAAACAAAACAAATTATTTTCCTAGTAATAGGTTTATAGGGGCAAGAATAAAACAGTTTGACATGTACCTGTTTATTTACTGTCTAGGACTCCTTAAAACAATAACATTTTTAACAACAGTCTGTGGTCAGTTTTATTTATTTGTAAGAAGTTTCACCTATTTTTTAAAGGAAAATTACTTTTAAAAGGGGAAGTTATCTTGTTTAGGCCTTTATACCATTATGAAGTCCTAGGTGCTTTATTTATCTTGCGTTATAGCTTGTCAATAAAGGTGCTTTCACACTTATCATATTTTTTGCAACCAAAGCAAAACAAATGATTTACATTTTAACCTAAAATAAAGGCATGTAACAGGAGTGAAGCGACATAAAGCAATGTAACAGACATGTTTCTAGCAACACCACTGTCCTGATTTTAGCTATTCCACCCGTGTTGGATGCAAAGCAACAGTCACTGTAGTTGGAAAATCTAAACTTCTGTGTTTTGTCCCATTTTGACGACCAGTAAGAGATTAAATGTGGCTGCATGGTTGGATGAAGGAATGAAGCACAGACTAAGCTTCTTCCAAATTTGCTGCCTCATACTTTCACAATAAGATTTCCATACTGTAAATAATTTTAACGCATGAAATTCTACAAGTTGTTCTTGATGTTTAAGATATCAAGAAATCAGATTTTAACCTCTGAACAAGAAATAAGAGGCACCACCTGATCAAGCATTTTTGGAGTGTAATAGTAACTTTAACCCTTAAATAAATAAATAAAAAAAACTAGGAAACTGATGTTCTTATAAGTCAATCCTGAGGGAAGTATAAATCTATTTAGACCTGGGTTCATTTAAGGCAGGTTAGGTTGTGCTTCTGAGCCACCGATTTCCAACCACAAAAATTTGTTAAAGGAACCTGAGCCAAATAAAAAAAGAAACCTCAAAAAAACTTACAATTAAAACAAATTGTGAATATTTTCAGCACCAGGTTTTTAGCTCTGTGTTTTCTTTTAATATTAGCTCACAAAAAATCGAAACTTTCACGTTTTTGAGCAAACAGAGCAAACCTGCTCCCACTGGCTGCAGCATCAAAAGAAAACCTTAAGTCATAAAGTTTTAACCTTCCAGAGATTCACCTTCAAGCGGTTTAAATAGTTAATTAAAAATCCCATATAGTTCTGTACTTTAGAGAATTTCACCATTATTGGAAACTTTCCTCAGCAGTCACCCTTTCATTGACCTCACTCTTAAATGATGAGATTGTGGAGCTCATTCATTTAAATATCATGCGTATTGAATAATCCTGTAATCTCTCTTTATGAAGCTTTGCCCTTGCTTGAAGTCCTTGCATTGATGAATGAAAGTTAACTCAGACTTCTTCTTTTGCTGTAAATATTTGGAAATCAAAAAAAGAATGGTCCCCTCTATTTGGCATTCATTAGAAGAAAAACTTTTAAATGAGCATGAAACATTCATAAACCGCTACATCAGTCTGAAGCTTTTAAGCTTTGTTTTTACTCATTTTTACACAATTGTGTTAGTAAATATAGCCTTTCTGTATATATGTACCGTGACAACATCATGTGATTGGGATTACATCACTGCGCATGTGTACAGTTGGTAAATAAGCTGAAGAGAGCGAGTAGGGAACTCCCAGCATACAGTAGTTGTTAATAAAATAAACGTTCAAGATCACCTATGAAAATTTAAGGCAGGAATTTCCATGAGGCATTAGAGCACGGTCTGTTCGATCTGGACTTATTTGGTAGCTGTGCCAATGGCTACCAGTTGGTCAGATGGTGCCATGTGTGTCTTAGTAAGGAGGCTTGGAATATGTAGCCGTATTTTATCAGAAACAAATAGAGTAGCAGCCATTCAGGATGACCCTTCCCAGTCAAAAGCCAGCTGAACGGCAGCAAAATCCCCTCCAACTTCCACCCACTGGCCTTCTCCTGGGCGTGAACATTTTTTACCCTGACTCCAACCTTTCACTGAATTACAGGGTCTGACTCTTTTCTTTAGATCCTAATGTCCACAATCAGGACAGAAAGAATATTTTAGTACAAAGATTGATGTTTAAAAAGGAATTATAGGAACCAGCCAAGGAACCAGACAAGGGCCAATCAAGGAAAGTGGGGAAACTTTTACCCCATTTACACTACCCTTAATAAAACC
>NW_015151401.1:304022-306028 GCF_000732505.1 Cyprinodon variegatus | reverse complement strand
AAATGGGGTAATTGAATGGCTACTGCTGTAGCTTTGTGTCTTTTTGTGAAAGGCATATAACCTAAATATGTACCTTTAAACTCCCCAACAAAGGATGGCTGGAATCAGTCATGTGTTGTGTTTCAAAATGTCTGCTGTATTATTTGTTTACTTACTTATTTTGTTGAATATTTGTTGTAAAAACGTAGCTATATCTAAAAATTGCCTGTTTCTTAGGTGAGACAATTCAATTCAGTTCAACATAAAAGAGATTTTCATACTGCGTGTATTTTACTTCATTTAAGGGTTTAATAATGCTTCCCTGCCTTAGCCTTCCACACCTCCTTTGTTCCCTTATATAACATTTATTACACATAAAAACAACTGCTTTAAAGCAAATGACTAAATAAACAAAAACGGTCCCTCCAATTGAACTTCTAAAGCTTTTAAATGTTTTATGATGCATTTACTAATTATTCATTGACGTACAGAATGCCAGGAGGCTGAGCCAAAGATGTGCCAGCAGCCCGAGGCGCCCAGTAATGGAGGCCTGGCGTGTGTGACGGCCTCAAACAAGCGTTACTGCAAACCCATCTGCGATTCTGTAAGTCCTGCATAATAATGCATACACTCCCAAATAAAAGTCTAAAGCTGTGCTGAAAGGGTCATCAGATCTGACTTTTTATTCAAAAATCATAACCGTAATTTTTCTTCACAGGGATATGATTTTAGTTTCCTGAGGAGGAGTCGCTTGTTTGAGGAATGTGGCGAACAAACTAATTATCGATGGAGCAGCCTATATGTAGGAGGGAACAGACTGGCTGTGTGCAATAGTGAGTCTGCTACTTCTTATTGCTTTTAATTGCCTGTGAAGATTAGTTTAACATAAATTTAACTAAACCTTTTTTTCACTACAAAAGCTGTTGTACAGTTCCTCTGGTAATCGTTTTGAAACATTGAAAAATTATGCTTTTTTGTTTGGATCCAGAAGCCGCTTTGCAAATTTCAGGGAGACCATCTGCATATTTTACAAAAGACTGCCTGACGACCAAAAGCAGCAGTGAGCAATGGAACACAACCATGGAGGTTCTTCTGAAAGAGCTGAAGGACGAAGGCGTGACAGGAAATCCCACGTATCACTGTCTTCTCTGTGGACGGCCCTGAGGAAGACGAACCGAGAGCAGAATAACAGCTTCAGCGTTCCACCTTTTGAAGGTCTCTCTGGTGGAAAAAGAAGCGTTTAATAAACACATTCTTCAATCTATGTGGTTCTTTGGTTTCCATAGTTAGAAAGTCTGTAACTTTGTTTCTAAAGTTGGTGTGGAGGCACCATGAAGTTTGTGAGCTAATGCGCTTAAAGTTATGTGACTATTTTTTACGGTGAAAAATGCCAAAATATAAATTTTAATACCATGGATTAATCTAATGCTCAATAACTGATAAAAATATAAACAGATAAAGTTTTTTTTACAGATACCAAATATTTTATTAGCCGATCACAGATCGTGCTGCCGATATTTTTAACCTGATACAGCGATACTGTAGGGCTGCACGGTGGCATAGCAAGAAGGTTGTGGGTTTGATTCCTGGGGTCTTTCTGTATGGAGTTGCATGTTCTCCCTGTGCATGCGTGGGTTCTCTCTGGGTACTCCTGCTTCTTTCCCCACAGTCTGAAAACATGACTGTTAGGTTACTTGGCTTCTCTAAAATGATCCTAATGTGTTAATGTGCATGTTTGTATGTCTTTGTGTATCTCTGGGTTTGCCCTGCGACACCCTGGTGACATCAGTAGGGTGTACCCCGCCTCTCACCCATAGAGTGCTGGATAGGAACCGGCCCCACCGTGACGTGACCCTGACGGATAGACGTAAGAAGATGGTCAGGTGCATAGAGCTGACACAATGATAAATATTATACAAGTCTCAATCCTAGTAAAAAAAGACAATATAAGCAAATCAAACTAACCATTAATAATGAATAGCAGATGCAGGGACAATTGTGCATATGCTTCATGCAATTTCAGTGCA
>NW_015151401.1:299380-302102 GCF_000732505.1 Cyprinodon variegatus | reverse complement strand
GTAACAAAAGTAGTCAGAATGCACAACTTCTGTGCAAGTTAACACTTCGGAAACCAGGGGCGGATCCAGATCATTTTCATGTGGGGGGCACAGGGGGGACAACGATGAAATCAGGGGGGCCACCTAAAAGTGCCAACAGAAATGAAGGCTGCCACCAACCTATCTCTCCACAGTTAGAACTTAGAAAACTAAGTGTAAACAATTACATTTCATATTTAAAGTGTTTTTATGTTTTCATTGGCTACATTAACGTTTTCATATTAATGGCCTTTTTATTTAGCAATTTCAACATTAAAATTTTAAAGTCCCCTTGTTTTCATCAACATTCAGCTAGTATGTCCTATTAGAAAACTCAGCAAACATGAGCCAGGCCAGATTAAAAATCACTTACGCACCACCATGAACAATGAAAGACTAAGTGACCTTGGGGTGCTAAGTGTGGAGTCCCCGAGAGCCAAAGCCTTGGATATGGATGAGTTTATTAGGTTGTTCAGTGGTCGACACAGAAATCGGAAAATACAGTTGTACTGATGAGTACTTTCTACTGCGACAATGTATCAATTTAGCTTAATATACTTAAGACTGAGTATTGGTTATCCTTTTTTTTATCCGTATGTAAAAAAGTGAAGAATATTGCAAGAAGTGAAAAATAATAGTGATGAGGGTTGTTCATGCACAATAATATTGCATCTGCTTAATCAGTTTCAATGCAGAAAAGCTGCGTTCACAAGAAGCTGTGCTTACAGGTAAAGCCATGGCAATTTTGCACAGTCTGAACCATTCATAGAATACATCCCTGAATGGCTCCAAGAATACTGTGAACTCAAGCAAACTACTTAAATTTTTCATTCCAGCTGCCCTCTTCCTCTCCAAGATCCGCTTGGCTTGATGTAGCTCGTGCTTAAGATCATCCAGGTTTGTTTTGTAAATGGTTCCCAACAAAAACAGAGGAGTCTCTTCCAAAAAGTTGTTGCTTTTAGGATTGAGTGCTTGAATTCCTTTCATGATATCACAATTGGTTTTAGAAAAACGTCTCTCTAGCTCAGCCTTCAGAGAGCTTTTAATTTGAAATGATACAGGAAATGTTGAGTTCCTGCAGCTTAATGCAAAAACTTTAACAAACAGAACAAAGTTTACCGAAATATCACCAATTATACTATCGAACAGTGGGATGATACAACAAGTGTATTTCAAATAAAGTCCTGTTAACTTCTGTACTAGTTAAGGAAAATATGCGGAAATACGGTATAACATTTTAGCAAGCGTCACTTGTTAGCTTGCTGGACAGCTATCATTAACATTAGCGCTGATTAACTCTATATCACAAAGCAGACTACTTGTAGCTTATATAAATTCAGCACACACACAAACGAAGCCCTAAACAAATGTAACACAGTAAAGAGCCTTCATTTGTAACAAAGTAATCATTGTCTTGTCATACTTATTACATGCAATTATCAACAAATATAAAGATGTTAGCTCTCTTCCAGGACTGTACTTTTAACGGCACTTTTCAAAAACTTTTGTCGCATTTGAAAGGCAGAATAATAGACATCCATGAAAGCCAATGACAATTGGGGTGGCACACGGGGTGGCCAATCAGATCACAAGGGGGGCGGGTGCCCCCCTTTGCCACCATGGTGGCTCTGCCTCTGTCTGAAACACAGTGGTTGCTAGGGGAGCGGTGAGTTTGATTTGATGCTCTATCTGGGAAGCTTCATATGACGCTGTCAAAAATCCCAGCTAACGCTGTAGAGGATGAACAATTAATGAAATTAAATTCCAAACATTTTGAGGTTGGCTAAAACACTTTAGCATGGTTTAGGTATCTGAAGGTTATATTTACATACTTTAAATAAACTGGAGGGAAAAAGAACACCAAATACCTCAATAATTTCAGTCCATCCATTTTCACACACTTTATCCTGAGTGGAGTCACAAGGGGTGCTGGTGCCTTCAGGGGCGGCTCTAGAAAAATATTTATGGGGTGTCGAGAGGGGGGCAGGAATTTTTGAGGGGTGGCAACATATGGCATTTGTTTACACTGAATTTAATCACAGTTATCACAGTTTGGTGAGAATAGTATGTAGAGTAAGTGTTTCATGTGAAACAGTTCATATTAGAAATACATCGTACAATGTGATCTCACCAAGTGGGAGGTAGAAGAATGATAACATTACTTCTAGTGGTGCATTATCACAGAAAAGGTATTAAGGTAAGACACAGGTGCTGAGTGGCAGATGTGTGAGATTGACTGTCAGAGAGGCAGCTTTGCAGCATTTGCACAAGAAGAAACTATAGAAAGAAAAAGTTCCCCATCAGAGATCTATGGACTGAGCTGGACTAAAGTGAGCATTATTGAACTGAGTTTTTGAAATAAATAAACTTTCAGTTATAATTCTAAAAAGAAAAGAACCTGCAATTCTATGTATTTTCATTATGTTTGTTGAATCTTTTAGGATAACCTGAGGGATTACATATTAAAAAGATCTTTCCGTACTTATTCTAGAATGTTCTGTTATGGGCATTGTCATTTTAAAAAATCCTCTATGTTTGATATTATGCTTGAGTATTTTCTCAAACAAGATAGAAAAAATGAAAGCTATCCTCTGAATCCGTTTTAAGATCTCTTCTGTCTTCTTCCTCCATGAATCTATTTATGGTCTGTTTTTTTGTTGTTGTTGTTGTTGACTATGTCCTTCATTGGTGGGTAGGAAGGGAA
>NW_015151401.1:295533-297032 GCF_000732505.1 Cyprinodon variegatus | reverse complement strand
ACGGGAGTTTTCTGCGAAGCCTGCAAATTGCCGTAAACTGCCGCTAACCTGAAGTTCCACGACAATCTACAGTGCCGCATATTGACGAAAATCACACTTTTCATGCAGTGTATGAACTAGATGAGGTTATCTATGTGTGCTATACGTTTTGTAGAACTATAATGATATATATTGTAATTATTGGCTATTATATGCTTATAATAACAAAGAAAAAATCTCCATAAATACAGTTTGGCCTATCTTCCCAAAGTAAGAGTTGTAGTTTGATCCAGATGAAGTTATCTGTATGTCCTGGTGAAACTACAGTGATCTATACTGTAGTCATTGCTCATTTTATACTTATTCTAATAATAAAATAGAGGTGCCATTTGTCATTTAGGCTTTGGAAAATTCCTCAGAAAAGCATTATTTTCAAATCCAATTAATGTGATATGAATGACATGAGATGAGATACACATGAAATGAATTTGATAATAATCCACCTCTCCTTGGTGTCTTTTTTTATTACAATAAGTATAAAATGAGCAATGACTACACTATAGATCATTGTATGTAGTGCCACCAAACTTGTAGGATACATAGGAAACCTCATTTACTTCCGACTACAACTACAACTCTTACTTTGGGAAAATATGATTTTTCATTGTTATTATAAGCATAAAAAAGCCAATTATTACATTTTAGATCATTGCAGTGCCACCAAACTTGTAGCACTTGTAGCACAGCACAGAATGCAGGCTGTGGGGATCAAACCGGGTACTTGCAACCTCAGAGCACAAGTGCACTGCTCTAACCACTAATATATTAGCCTACACAGCCCCCTGGGCAGGGGCGGATCTAGAAAAATATCTATGGGGTGGCGAGGGGGGCAGGAATTTTTGAGGGGTGGCAACATATGCCATATAACAGTTCATATTAGAAATACATCGTACAATGTGATCTCACTTAGTAGGAGATAGAAGAATGATAACACTACTTCTAGAGGGGCCTTATGACAGGAAAGGTATTAAGGTAAGACACAGGTGCTGAGTCGCAGATGTGAGAGATTGACTGTCAGAGGGGCAGCTTTGCAGCATTTGCACAAGAAGAAACTATAGAAAGAAAAAGTTACCCATCAGAGATCTATGGACTGAGCTGGACTTAAGAGAACATTACTACACAGTAGAAATAAATGGGTCAAGGCACCCAAACAAGGTACCAAGACTTGTTCAGACCACCTTCATTCCTGTTCTGGACAATGGAGACATCATATATATGAATGCTGCCTCCTCAGCTCTCCACTCTCTGGACATAGTTTATCACAGTGCTTTACGTTTCATCACCAACTCTGCCTTCAGGACTCATCATTGTGAACTGTATGCTCTGGTTTCATGGCCCTCCCTAAGCCTCAGAAGACAACATCATTGGCTTACTTTTATTTACAAGGCCACAAGGGCGTAGGTTTGATTTCAACTTTGGTAGGGACACTATTCTTCAGTTTCATTGGTCCTTTGCAAAAA
>NW_015151401.1:288401-294503 GCF_000732505.1 Cyprinodon variegatus | reverse complement strand
GCAGCTGCAGCTACCAGGCAGAGAAGCTGCGAGAGGAAAAGAAGCGGCTGCTGTATAGTAAATTATAAACATGTTGTTTACTTCCGAATATTGGTAGGGACAAATGGGTCCGTCCAAAATTTTGGTAGGGACATGTCCCTATGGTCCCTATGCAAACCTACGCCCATGCAAGGCCATCCTGGGTAAACTCCCTCCATACCTGTGTCACCTCATGTCTGTAGCTAACAGTGGTTACCACTCACGCTCTTCAAGTCGTGTTCTTTTCACTATTCCCAGAATCAACACAAACCTTGGCAAAACATAATTTTCCTATGCAGCACCATGGTCGTGGCACAATATTCAAAACTCCCTGCAATTACGGACTCTTATTCTGCTACAGCATTTTAAATCACTATTGAAAACCACTTGCACAGAGAATTGTAACTGTTATTCTAGAGTCTAGTTTATGATTGATTTTATTATGTTGTTTTTATGTGTTTTTATATGTCTTATTGTACTGCTGCCTCTTGGCCAGGTCTCCCTCGAAAGAGATTTTATCTCAAGAGACTTCCTGGTAAAATAAAGGTTAAATAAAAATAAATAAAATAAAATCTATGTAATGTTTACTCTGAACACACATTTACCACATTTGTTCCTCAGTAATTTGACATACAGCAGTTAAGGCAACATGAAAGGGACATTTCATGCATGTAAATATGCTGTAGATAGAGCTGCTGGATCAACAAATCAACAAAAAGGCAGGTACTGTATGTTATATCAAAATCTCCACAAATCTGAAAAGAAGCAACATAAAAAAATACATTTTGCTTCCAGTCTGAAAAGTACAAAACATTTAGTGAGTAGGTTCATACAGGTCATTTCTGGATAGTTTAATTCTGTATATACAAAAAATAAATAAAATAAACAACAACACTGCTTCATATTAAGCAGGATTTACACCAATCTCACATTTTTTACTTTACTTTTAACACTTTTGGTTTTATTAAAGGAAATATCTGATTTTCTCAGGTGCCAAAACAAAATGTAACATCTCTGTAAAGGCTCACCAGAGAGCATAACATAAAGTTGACATGACTATAACAGCTGAATGCAGCGATTTCCTAGCCTTGTGAGACCATCCTGATCTCGCAAGCTTTCAAGATTTCACTCGCTAATCAGTCTGGAGACTCTCAGAAGAAAATTTGGAGCCGTTCACCAAACGAACGTCCAATCAGCGTTGGCTTTGAGGCGGGTTGAGGTGTGACGCAACGAGAAGCGCGACAGTTCAGTCTAAAGAACATGGCTGCTTTAGCCGATGAAACTAGCGTTAGCGTGGCTATCGAGCAAGTTTTATCGGAATAACAGAGTATTTCTTCACTGAAAGAAGAGCAAAACACTGCTCTGGAGGCTTTTCTCAGAGGAAAAGATGTTTTTGCTCTTCTCCTGACTGGTTTCGGCAAGAGTAGCCTGGCTTGTGGTTGTGTTTTCATTGTCGCTCTGTTAGTACGTCATATGCTTCGTTGATCTGATTGGTTTATTTGGCCCGTCTATCACCAACATAGGCCAATCAGCTAACCAGTATTTTCGCCCCTTCCCAAAATTACTTCAACTGAAGGTTTCCAGATGGATATGCGGAGCAAATCCATCTGGCAAAGTCAGGTTAGCGATTTCCATGTTGCTCAGCAAAACGCTTCACAAATGTATTTAGACCCAATGCATTTGTGCGTTTTGATTTGAGTACAACCAAACTTCATAGTCTCTTTTCTGTCATAGTTGACCGCAAATATGTCTTTATGAGCCTGAGACGTCAGGCCTAACTAACATCATAGTTAGAGAAATAACGTTCTGCAATCTGATTTTTATCATCTCAAAATCAGCATTGCAGCTATGCTAGCAACATTGTGCTTTCATTATGATTTCATTTCTCTATAGATAGATAATCAGTTTTTCCCTGTTTCATCCCGTGTCTCCTCTCCCCATGACCCCTGGCTCCCTCGCTTTGCCGCATTCGGTTTTCAAAACAAGTCACTCTCGCGTCATCTCGTGCTGCATTCACTGCAGTCCGACATTGGAAATTAGCGGTCGTAATTCTCAAATTATCCATAATTTATAAGCCTCACCATCCCTACAACCAACTGGGGTGGCAGCAGGGGTGGCAAGGCTGTCATTTAGGGTGGCATTTGCCACCCGAAGCCACCCCAGTAGATCCACCTATGAGGAGAGGAAGAAGGAAGAGTTGGAAAAGAGTCAAGGGAGGGAGAGGGAGAAGCCATAGCGTTGCTAAGCTAGCGCTAGCCTAGGCTAGCTACTCCTTACTACCAGAAATAAAACTGTGTGAAACTGACAGGTGCTCAGTAGAAAAGTGCAGCAGAAGGCGCTATGTTTTAAAGTAGTTGTGGTCAGATAGTGTTACTTAGATACAGAGATATCACAAAAAAATAAGTTAACTTCAGATGTAGATCGTCTGGACAGCTACAACACTCAGTTAATCCAAACAGGAAGTGAACAGGCCCAAACAGGAAGTCCAAGTCCAGTATTTTTAATGTCTGTAGCAAAAGGGGGTGAGGAGAATTGGCTTGCCACAAATAAAAGAGAATGCAATCGACAAAAGAGCATCAAGGGGCAGCCTTGATCAATCAGAGACAGTAAAATTCTGTACATCAGTGCTGACAAATGATAAATCCACTTTCTCCTTAGTTATCCTGTAGGGCTCAATATCTACATTATTTTATGAAATAAAATCTGAAAAAAATAATCTTGGTTTGCAATTGAAAATGAATGAAAGAATGATACACAGATTGTTGTGCCACAAAACCATGAGATGAGAATGAACAAGAGTGGAATACACTGCTTGAACAGAAACACAATCTTTGAAACCGTCTACCGACGGACAGATAAGGAGCTACAGAAAATGTCCTGGACCCCCCTGCAGATCAGCCATATGGGGGGAACCACCTGAGTGTCTGTCTTTTGGAAAGACAGACCACATTCTGTAAACTCAAAGGTTGAAGTTGAGTGCAGATGCTTCAAACATCACGCTATCTGAACCTTTCTATTTCTACAGGAGAAATGTGGCCCAGAGACCCCAAGAGACTCGAAAAAGAAGGTCCTTTTATGAGTCACATAGCCTTCAGCAACACAGGCTTACAGAGTTGGAAAGAGTTTGGACATGCTAAACTTTTTCATTCGATTGGAACACCTCTGCTTTCTCAAAACAGAGACCAACAGAGGTATCAGGTCTGGCAGTGACAAGGTGTTTCCGTCTCAAAATGTTGTTCTTTGATCATTTCATATTGCTGAATTTGTCTCAGCTTTCAAACAGAAGAGCATAAGCTAATAAGCTACTGCAACACCAATGCAAGCAAGACTAGATCACATGGTTTTATCTTTCTTTCTAAAGTTTTGGGAAACTTTACTTTAATAACAGTTTAAGCTAGGCTAGTGTTGCACCAGCGCCGTTTTTTGGCCTCGATAACGATACCCAATACCTGGCTGTATAGTATTGGCCGATACGAATACCATACTGATACCATCTGTTTGAAATTGATGTGTGTGTTTGTATACATAACTATGAGGCATGAAAACAGATTTTGACAGAAATTGTAATCATACTCAGCCCACAGAAATGTCTGGTGTTACAGATGGCAGCACTTACCATGCTCGCCTCTTCAGAAAGTTGGCACAAAATACCAGTTAAATAAGCATTTTATACTCACAGCCTACCACATCATCACACCATTACTTCATACACGTATTTGTACAATGAGGCATCAGCCATATCAAAATTATACACGGCGATCCAAATAAAGGCCATTCCAAATGAAATATCCACTCCGTCTGTGCCTCCATTTCATTCCCAAATCTCATGTACATAATGAAGATGGCAACTGTTTATCCTGACAGAAGAACTGTCCTAATAAGATAAACAGTTTGGGAAAACATTAGCTTTAACGCATCACATGCAGGCATCAATAAGGTTTTACCATACGCAAACGTGAATCAAACATATACTGTAATCCTAACATTGTGTTCTAACATAAACAGACATTTTAATATGCATAATACTTGACTGAGCCCCTTTAAAATGATGCATCTCAGAGTGGGGGAGAAAATTCAAAACATGATGTATTTTAAACACTAAGAAATACCCAAAAAAATTATAAACTCAAGCAACCTTTCCTGCTTGCAGACCCCCCTTGTAAACATAACTACAAGCGTCCACTTAGAGGCGAAAAGATCTCCAAAGAAACTCGGGGGGGTATAAAAGTGATGATGAATGGTGCGTATGATCGCAACTTTCTCTACTTTCTGTCTAACCTTTCTCAAATACCCGTGACATTCTCCCTGCAGCACTCCTTGTCTACCTCCCTCACAGGCATTGTGCTGAATTAGTCGACCATGAAAAATAGCTGCTCTGTTGTCAAATGATTCACGTGGATGAGCAGGAAAAAAAGAGAAGAAAAGGAAAAACACGCAGTCTGAGCTGTTTGGTATTCAGGAAGGTCCTGGGCTACCTGTTTCAAAGACTTTTCCTGTTTGAGAGGAACACTGCGCCTCGGGGAGAAGTTTGAATGCAGTTGCAGCTGATGAATAGCTAATAAGGTCTATTAGCTCATTTAATTACCTTTTTGCTTTTATCACAAGGCTGATTTATTTTCTTAACACACAAAGGCAGCTTCGGTTGCAGATCATTTCAAATGCACTCAACATTTCCTTGTAAGAGATTTTGGAAGATTAATGTGCAAAATGCCTTCGGAAGTCAGATCTTAGCTTGGGTATTCAACTATGAGCTTGTAGAGATGCAACAAACTGATCTTGTCAGCTGAAAGAAGCCTTTTGAGTGAGGCAAAAATCAAAGCAGAAGCAGAGAGATATGCAGCGAACAGGGCAGTTGAAAGTGGGAGTGATGACTCCAGCTGCGCCACATTACACATTTGAAGCGCAGCAGGAGTTGCCCGGAAAAAAAGCCTTTCTTCTGTCTGTCTCATTGAACCCCATACGCTAATTAACAAGCTGTAACGGTGACAGAAATGTCTGCTCCTGGGATGTCAACATCCTGCAAAAATAGTCATGAGATACCCACTTCCTTGCTGGGTTTTCACAAATTAAGCATTACAGAAAAATCCTATTCAGAGAGAGAATTTCCTTTAGTTTTTTTGGATGTTCTTTTTAAAAGGAAGGCAGAGTGAGTCAGTGAGGCAAATTCACACCATTGCTTAGTCACTCAGTAGGCTGCGGGGACAAATGGAGCAGTCTGGAGATTGTTCAACACCTCCAGGGATAAAACGGACAACCCTGTACCGAAGCAGGAGCCTGGAACACACATACCAGATGGAGGAAGTTATTAATTTATCAATATTTATAAGATGCAAATGTAAGTAAGCATGATGCAGCCCTGTCTGACCACCTGTTTCTTTGCTGGTTTAACAAGTTCTTCTATAACACCTGTTGTGCTTCACTCTTCCCCTTTCCAGGAACCCAGCGTTCACCAAATGTCTCATTACTTTTTGTAGTAGAGCTGCACTGATCTGGGTTTGCTTAAAGCAGTACTAAAATTTCTGTTTTGGTTGATTTTCCAAAGACAACATTCCCCATGAAGACCAGCGCATAGAGCAGAGGCTTGAAGACTTTTTTATTTAAGCAAGCCTATTCTACCTCCACATGATTTTTATGATGTTGATTTTTATCTTTGATTTTATTTGCACTGTGTAGCACTTTGAGATTTTTGTTAATGACCACATGATTTTTATGATGTTGATTTTTATCTTTGATTTTATTTGCACTGTGTAGCACTTTGAGATTTTTGTTAATGAAAAGTGCGGTACAAATTGGATTTATTATTATTATTATTATTAAATTCCTGAGCCCCCCTCCAATCTCAGCATATCAGCTGGTCCCTAGTTATGAGCTTTAAAACAGATAAATATTATGTTATGTTTGATAACTTCACAGTAAACACACATATAGATCCCGGCAGGGATCTGGATAACAACCCTGGACAGGTATATAGTAGTAGCCATTTAAAACCTACCCACTTTCTTTGATGGGCCCTTGGCTGGTGCTTAGCTGGTCCCCTACAATTGCTTTTTAAACATCATTCTTTGTGCTAAAATATTCTTTCTG
>NW_015151401.1:286288-287664 GCF_000732505.1 Cyprinodon variegatus | reverse complement strand
GCATTGACTTTAGTCATCATAATGAATAGAGAAAGGCGGAACTGATGTATGCAGTAAATCAGTCGGCATATCTGTCGTTGCTTTGTGTGGCAGGGTTACTGCCACCCTCCTCAAAGTGGCTTAGTGCCACTGAAAGTGTTATAGATTCCCTCTGGCTATGACAGAGGTGTCAATCAACTAGTTTTATGAAGGATGAAAAGTCACTTAGTGTTGGTTTAAGTTTGACCAGCCCAAATTTTGCATTAAGAATAATATTCAATGTATTACTTGTCAACCCTTCTGCTATGAGGGCTCCTTAGCTATGAAACAATGTTAACATAAAATCATGAAGATCTTATGAGAAATCTGAAAAATACAATTTGAAAAAACGTCAGAAAAAATAAAAAAATTATTTGGATAAAATAAACAGCAAATTAACTCTTAAAACCTGTCTGGATTCCAAGTTTCCTTTTACAAGACGCATCCTTGGAAACAGTAGAACCAAATCCATCCAATAGCTGAACCATTCAACAAAAGCACATAGGACTTTCTAAGATATTCACTGTTTGTCATGAAATATAAGAACCAAAAGAAAAAAAAGGTTCCTACCCAATAGCCATCCATACAATGCAAAATAACGTTATCTAACTCTACAAAGAAAATGATATTCCTAAGGTTTTTTTAAAGACAAAAACAATGGAGGGATTCTCAGTTATTGTTTTTGCAGCTGCAATGTGAAAACCCAATCATACATCTCTTACATCTAGGATTAATCTTATGTTCATGTTTTGTAAGATAGTTATTAGCCTTAAGCAAAACCAATTAGCTTTGAGTAAAATGTCAAGTCCTCGCTCTCACAGCATAAAAACCACCAGTATCAGTTTGTAACACGATTTCTGTTATTCTCCACTGCTGATGGCTTCTGGAAACACAGGTTTACTGAATCTCCTTAAACAACTCACCTTTGAAAATGCTCAGTCTTGAGTTAATTTGTTAATAATACATTTTGACATGTAAGCTATATATCGATATATCTCAAATAAAGCTAATATACTGTTAAAATGCTATAAATTATTGAATATTGTTACTCTTATTTTTGTTGTTCGTTTTTTTCGTTTTTGTGTTTTTCTGGTGTGTTTAAGGTCATGTTTTCTTGCACAATCCTGGCCCATTCAACGGTAGACAGAGACACAGCTCTGTAGAGGTGCAAACAAAGATTAACTGCTTCAATACAAGGTGACACTAGGGCTTTAAACCATATAAATGAGAAAAAAAATATCCATAATCAGATTATGAGGTCAGCTTTTCCCTGACAGAAGGTTGTCTTTTGTTATCCTAAGGCAGCCAATGTTACTGTATATTTCCAAACGTTTTCTAAGAAATGCACACTGCATGCA
>NW_015151401.1:283959-286106 GCF_000732505.1 Cyprinodon variegatus | reverse complement strand
AAGTCAGATCGCCAATATGTGCTTATGCATGCAGTAAACAGCAACAAGAGCTAATTGGCTGGCAAACCATCACATCAGGTCTTGGAAATAAATTTTAATGTGTGACATGTAATGTTGAAGCTTTTATTTTTTCATGATGTTGTTTCAGATCCAGGGAGCACAACCTTGCAGCAGGATTTCACACGTCTGCAGAAACAAAGAGAAACAGATACAGACAAAGCTCTCTGTCTCCCGCTGTGGATATTTGGCACGGATTGCTTCTGTTATGGTGCACAGGATCTAAAATAGATGCTGTAACACAAAACAGCGGGCAGCCTTATGCTTTGGTTGTGATTTTTTTTTTTACTTGTCCTCCAGTGGGACTGATGCTGCTAATAGCTACAAGGATGGTAAAAGGCTTTTCAGATGAGTGATCCGAAAACAACTTCATCCTGCCTTCAATATCCGAAAAAACAAAAACAACAAAAAAACAGCAGAAAAAAACCCGGGTTTTTAAAATCTTTGATGGTAAAACTGAAACTGATTTTAGTGGACATGTAGTGTTCTACGCTGATGCACTTCCACCTGTGTTTGTTGATTCCCATATCCAGCAGCTTTATATGCGTCTCGCTGCGTTTTGAATTATTGGTTTAATTTCCCCCTTTTTACGAGACTGTAAATGAACATCATTTGAATAAAGGCTTTCATGGTGAGCCTCATAAAAAGTGTGCATATGGCCACAGCAGATCCGGTGAAGTTAACTTCAGGTTGCGTTAGCTTTGGAAAAGCTCATAAAGAGAGGCTTTCCTCATCATTTACCACGGCATCTTTCTGACTAAGAATGCCATTTATATAACGGGGATCTCGCTAAAAACTTCACAGATTTCAAGGTATGCCTGAAGTTTTTTCCTACTCTATGGAGCTCAGAGTATTGCAGCTCCATGCTTCCTCCAACCAGTCTGCTGGTTTAAAAGATGCCATCATTTTCTCTCGCTAAATATAAACGTCTGCATTTAATAAGTGAAAAGCACAAGATTGCTATCAATCAGTTCCATTAAAGGAGTTTACCAAGCTATGTGCAGTGTTTCAACTCTCTACCTCAGCCTGTTTGCCTCATTGTGTTACTATATGATGAGCAGAATACAAAAGCGTAAAATTCAATAACGGTTGCAAACTATAAAATATTATATTTATGCTTTGCTCTCATTTTTGCTTAAAGGTTAAGTACTATGCCTCTAAGAAAACACCAAAAAAAACCTTCCATTGGTGTTTAAAAAAAGCTAAATACATCAAGCGTTCATACTGATATATTTATTTTGCAAATAATTGTTTCCACTGGGCACAATCAGCAGTAAACTGTATTCTGTCACCTTTCTCTGGCTGTTCTGACTTAAGCGTCTATCATCTTGGCAGTTTCAGTAGCTTTAGCTCCCTCACCAGTGAAAAACCAACGTCTCTATTGCGATTACTAATCCAGGAATCAAATATTTTTTCCACATTATAGACAGTAGATCTTGGACTTGAATATCGTTCATGCTGAATAATTTTAGTTTAATCATGTGGGTTTGTCTGGGTTTAGATAGCATCCACAGCTAAACCACAGATGATCAATACAGCCAGCCTAAATTGGAACAGATGGTGAGCTTCAAAGCCAACATAGTAGTTCCACGTTTAAAAAACGAAATAACGCTCTAGTAAAAAGGGTTATAATTCATCTTCAATTATTCTTCATACTTCTAACGAAGTAGGTTTTCAACAGTTGCATAAAATATCAGAGGTTTCTAAGAAAAAATAAATTGAGTGAATAACCTAAATAATGTATTTATATTATATAAGTTTGTTTTTCTGAGCTAATGTGATTACTTGCTGATTGATTACAAACTATTAAGGATTAAATATTTTATGTCCCATTGCAACATATTAAATAATAATTGAAAAGGATAGAATCCTTTATTTGTATACAAGATGAGTTAGCAACTGGAGTACAAATTTTATATGACAGGGCCCCTTTCACTCTATATGTGAATTTGAAAAAACAAAACAAAATGATAAAGTTCAAGTAAAAAATCTATATTGTAAAATATAGTATTAGCTGTGTTAGTAATTATTAAATCTGTCATTTAGATTTTTTAAATGAACAGCTAGAATGCAGACCTTTGGCATTCTAG
>NW_015151401.1:279825-281774 GCF_000732505.1 Cyprinodon variegatus | reverse complement strand
TAAGACTAGTTTAAAGTTATCTTCATTGAAAAGTACAGTGCTTTTCCTTCAAAAATAAGGACATTTCAATGTGACCCCACACTTTTGAACGGTAGTGTGTGTATATATATATATATATAAATATATATATCCATCCTCCTGCATTCTTATGAATATTTTTTGCCTGTACGCCCTTTTGTTTATTACTTGGTTCTTTATTTAAAGGGAAATTTAATTGTCCAACCATGAAGCACTAACAGTAATAGACAGTAACTCTGTTGTCAATAGAAAAACTCTAAATGGTCATTTGATTGTGCTGTCTAAGACATCTACGCCTGTCTGCCGTCATACTCCATTGTACTCTTGTGAATGGATTGGATTGGATATGAGAGCTCTTCTCAGAAATATGAAATCTATTTAAAATAGGATTACAGGAAATATTGTAAAGGCCTAATGGCACACAGTTCTACATCAGGAGCACTGTTTGTTTGATCAAGCATGATATTTATATTTTCTCTTTCAACGAAACTTCAGCACAACTTGATATGATGACCGCTTTTCATTCTCATCAACAGAGTCACTATTGGTGACTGTTCTACACAAAGATATAACTAACTTTATGATTTCAGAAACAAATAAAGAAAATATTTTGTGCATGAAGTGTCATGAGTTTAATCTCCAAATTCATATTTTCTTATGAGTCAAAGCTCCAGAGGGAGATAAATGTTTCGACATTTTATCTGCATGTCAGGATCATAAGATATCAGTAGTGATTTACCTCAAAAGCCTCATAGCTTGAGAGTGTGGCTGGGTGTCTTGTGCAAGGTGAAAACTTTATAAGCACCCCAGGACCTAAAAAAAAAAAGCTTTCCTAAACACATCACTAAGGGTTGCTCCTTCCTTCATTATTTTTAAATGTCACTGATGTCTTTGTATTTCTCCATAGGCAACCTCGTGCCCTCCAAATGTCAGCTCATTGTTTATTTTTCTAATCCATCTCACAAATCGATAGTTTAAAAATTCACTCGGGACAGTAAACGAGAGTGTTTTCAGCTGAGTGGGTTCTCTTGGGGAACTTTAGTTGAAGAGGTCACATTTACACCAGCCTGACAGAAAACTGTGGATGAACAGAAATGCTAACAGCTGTCTTACAATGGAAATGTAATTGTTCTTAAAATAAGAGGGCTACATTTTCTCCTTATGAACAGTTCCCTCGCCCATATTAACAAATCTCCTGCTTGCCAATGTAGCCCATGTTTACACTGTAGAACAATCTTTCTAAAGGCCATGTTATGCCTCGGTTAATATAACCTCTGCTGGGAAAATATGTCGAATGATTAAATCAGAAACATGCATGCTCCAACACAGATGATTGCACCACCTGAAGATTAAAGGACTAATTGATTAATTATTTTATGTGAAACAAAATCAACTTCTAGTGAGATTACGGTGCTCACAGCCATTTCCCCTCATGTGCTACCCTCTGCTTTTTGGTTTATAGAATATGCCAGTAGGTAGAATTTGTACTTTAGCCAGAGGGACTCTACCCCAATCATATGTTGCTTTGTTCACCTTATTCAAACATGATGTTTTGAAAACAGCTTTTTTTGACCTTATTAATGTGAAGATTTGACTTAAGAATCCCAGTTTTACTTAAAACTGTGTTAAATCATAAATGTGCTGAATGTTCATAGGCTTTTCTTGTCATTTTCACTGCCGATAGTACCAAATACTTGAGTCCTTACATTATTTAAAAGGCCATAAGCTTAAAGTTAAATAAGTGAGCAATTCCAATTCAGTTTATTTATATAGTGCCATTTCACAACACGTCATCTCAAGATGCTTTACAGAGACAATTCAACCAGATAATCCAGTCAGATTGATTCAAAGTTTTCTATCAAAGGAAAACCAGTTGATTTCATCAACTCATTGACTCTTCAGCAATCCCTCTCACTAAGCATGCGTGTAGC
>NW_015151401.1:276120-277004 GCF_000732505.1 Cyprinodon variegatus | reverse complement strand
AAGATTTTTTACTTTATTATCTGGAATCAGTTTAATCCCATCCAAATGAAGTATCATTAGTGACTTTCACCAGAGCTGTTTCAGTGCTATGATGAGCTCTAAAGCCAGACTGAAACTCTTCAAAAAGTTCATTATCAGACATCCCAAGTTCCAAAAACTAATTTCAGGGAGATGCTTATCCCCCAGATGAATTTAACAGTTTTTCTTGAGTTCTGATTCAAATTTTATAGAAAACGGTAGTTTTAACTTAAATTAAGTCAAATATGTAAAATTCTTAAATTATAAATGTATAATGACCTCATAAGAAACTGAATTTTAATTTAACCTAATTGAAAATGAACCTAATTTACTTCATGCAGCTCTCTTAATATATTTGAATCCCTTGCCCTGTTTTTTTATTTAATGCTTTTCTGGGCCCCCATGAAAACACGCTGGCCCCCTCCTTGCACCCTGGTCCATTTGGTCTAGATCTGCCGCTGTTCCTCCCCTTCACTAGCCGTGGATATTCTTTAGTATATTCTGCTTTAAAATTAGTCCTATATTTTCGTTTTTTACTCGAGGATTCAACCTCTGCCGTTTCACAGGATGCACTGCTTTGAGTGGTAACTAGGTGACTGTCGCAGTAGTTCTAATCAGCACATGATGCACAAATTATTGTATTGCCTGCACATTCTCAGTCGCATTAAAAAAATACCACCTTGCATTATTTAAAATCCGAGATAATTTATCAGACTTGTGGGCATCCGTGAACAACTATCCATATCAGGGAGACTCACGGAACTTGGGATGTCTGCATTATGGTGTTTTGCTCGCATACCTGTTTGGCAGCTACTTTATCAAGAATTTTAGATAAGAAAGGAAGATTGGATATAGGTCTATAATTG
>NW_015151401.1:251251-274311 GCF_000732505.1 Cyprinodon variegatus | reverse complement strand
ATAATCCTCTTGCTGCAGCCAGGTTTCTGTAAGGCAACATAAGCCAATGTGATTATCACAAATCAAGTCATTAACTAGCAGATTTTTAGAGGAAAGAGATCTTGTGTTAAATAGACCACATTTAACCGTTTTAACTTTTCCACAATTGAAGTTATTTTAATTTAATGTGATTATTGGATTACCCCTTTGGAAATCTTTGCTAATTTATTAGACTTCGGTCGTGGGCAAGACACTATCTGGATGGAGTACTGAGTGGGTAATCTGCTTCCTGGTGCAGACCAGGAAGGAGATTATTATGAATAACATTCCTAGGAATGTTATTTATAAAATGCAGTTTGAAAATAATGCATTTCATTAAACTCGGTCTGGAAAGAAGAAGAATTCTAAAAATACAAATGTAAAATTTTAAACTAACAAAATCTGAAAAAAGAAATTAAGAAACAAAAAACTTTGAAAATTGCGGATATATTCCTGAATCCTTTATTTGATTAAGAAGGTTTTTAAAGTTTTATTTCTTAAAACTATAATGGAACAAAATTAGTACCATAAATATCTAAGCACTGATCCCTGTGGGGATCATATCATGTATTTAAAAATACATGATAGCCAAACTTAGCACATCATAGGTTATAACTGTCTAATTGCATGCCGAGCTTACTGGTTACCTTTTCCAGTGAGAATTACAAAAAAAATTCCAAAAGAGAGATTAATGATGATACACAAAGAAAAAGATATAATTAACAGGGAAGATTCACATAAATATACAGTTTTCTGTTTGGTAAAAGTTAAACGAGTTCTTGAATCAGTGCAAGAAGTTAAATTAAATGTAATAGTTTGAAATGTAATTATTACAGAGCCATGGTGACATTTGCATGACATTTTACGTTCATTTTCCTATATATCTTATTTTATTGTTACAACATTTTAATGGTTTAAGGCTTTTATATGTAGCTCTGCTGTAAAAGGAATTGTAAAGAAGTGAAGGATTTAAAAAACATCCAAGTTTCTTGGACAGTTTAAGGATGGCTTTATGTCGCTTTTTGTTTTATTAGACTTTGTGGAGAAGCAGTAAGATGAGGATGAGAGGCTTGATGACATGAAACATAAATAACTGGCTGGTGTCAGAGTCACCCGCTGTTTTATGGCGGTACAGGCTTTGTAGGGCTACTGTGCCATGTGGGACTGTTTTATTACCTCATTGAACAGCTTTGTGGACTGGACTTCCAGACATGCATTTATTCAGCTTGAAACCAAAGATTGACAATTATTCTGAATTATTACCTTTCATAAGGAGATGAAAGAGCAAAGATGAGTCCTGGTTGTTCTCCCCAGGGGAGGCCTGGAGGCAGCTCATGAACTCGGGACCGGTTGGAGAGATCACATCTCACAGTTGGCTTCAGCAGATCATCAAAGTCACAACAGATTAGCTGGAAGAGCAGTTTGGAAAGAAAAAAAAAATAAAGAGTACGAGGATTTTTTGAAAGTTTAGATTTTATTAGTATGTATGTTTCTGGGAGCACCATACTGGTAGCACTAAAATCTATTTATTGATTTCTTAAATACAATAAGTACTACACTTATAAAAGGTGTAAAAATACACTTTCCAAGAATTTTAACCAGGAAATCATGAAGTAGATGCTTTTCAAGATGTTGGGGTTAAATCTTTTGGTACCTTCCAATGTTTTTATTATAAACATTTAGTTTTGTTTATTTTCCAGGAAATCTATCAATGAGTAGAAATAAAACACTCAGCCCTGCGAGCTATACTGCTGCAATTTGTGTTCTTACCTTCCGCTGCGTAATTACAAACTTGATAATTACGTAATTAGCCACTACATTCAAAGACAAAATGACTGAGTACAAACAGTGTAATTAAAATAACCCTTCTACTGTGACCCATTTTTTTAATTCTTCCTCAGCAGAGGCACCAAGAGAAGTAAAACATAAACAGTAAAATAAAGTAAGGACTAGGTTGTGAGTAAAATAAAGTATTCTACAAATTTTTTAAGTGTCTTTATCACTTTTATTAGCATTTCTAACTGGTATTTTTGGTTGGTATTTTTAACTGTAGCAGTAAAATAATCCCAATTTCTTTCTTATGTAAAGTCATCCAATATCTTTTTTTCTCCAAGCATAAAGAGCAACGTCCTGTAGAGCAGCGATCCCTCAACCACCGGGCCGCGGACCGGTAACGGTCCGTCGGTCATTTGGTACCGCGCCGCACAGAATAATTTATCGACGATCAGAGTCTGAGTGATGTTTTATTTTGAAAAATATAAAAAATTGCGGTATTCTCTCCCAATTACATCAGTCGGTGCATCTGTGCCTCTTGACACAGGTTAAGACTCATACTATCTATAACATCCTATCTTTGTGAAGTGGGATTTTCTGTGGTTACAGCGACCAAAACAAAGCTACAGATTAGACTGGACATCAGGAGCACACTTCGTGTGACATTGTCTCCGATTACGCCTCGATGCGACCGGCTTGTTTTATTTTTAAAACAAGCCGGTCCCATCGGTCCGGTCCGTCCCCCCCCGGTCCGTGAAAATATTGTCTGACATATAGCGGCCAGTGGTGCAAAAAAGGTTGGGGACCGCTGCTGTAGAGGAAATGCTTCCATTTAAAAATACTGTGTCCTTTTTTTTCTACTAGTAGGTATGTTGTCAATGAGTAGCTTGTAGTCTTTGGGAAAAAACAAAAGTAAATGTCTTGTTGCTTTAAATGTTGCAAATCAAAATCTGTGTTTTAATGGAACAAGATAACCAAGTGATTTTACAGAACAATCACACAAACAGTTATTCTTTTCATTCCTGTGGAAACTCTGTCTTTCGGCTCTGTCATTTAGGACATAGCAACTGCTAAACAGGCTTAAATCAGAGACAACCAGACTTTTCCTTCACCTATCCAGGAGTCTTTGTCAGTTCTTGGTGGACGAAGCTCTCAACAGTAGCACTTGAGTACAAGTATTGTTACTTATAGTCAAATCTTACTCAGCTACAAGCGAAACTCTATTCAAGTTAAAGTATTAAAGAACTTGCTTTTAAAACTGCTTCAATATTCAAAAATAAAAATCTAATTTTCCAATATCAGTTAATTTCTGGATACTTTTCAGAGTAATTTAAAAAAGAAAACTTTCTTAAAACCACTTGATGTATTTATACGTAGGATCACCTGCTACAAATTCTACAAGAACTTCAGAATAGAAATGCCACAAAATCAGCAGTTTTGATTATTATAAAAAAAAAAAGAAATAAGGAGGGTCTCGATTCTCCTCACACTTTCTCTATGGAATAAAGGTTTAAGTTTAAATCTATTACCACAAAGAAACTAAAACTCTGATTTAAGAACTTATACTGCTGAACAACTTGAACAACTAACGCCTTCATAAAACTTGTGAACAACAAGAGAATAAGTTCTGCCCTCAGTTTCTCCCATTTGTGGAACAACTTGCAGATCTCTGAAACAGTGGTGTCCACATTCAGACCTAAGGGCTGCCATCCTACACGATGAAATAGCATTTAAACCCTATAATGCCAAATGTATCATATTTGATACATACGGTTTCTGAAATATTTTGCGTCTGACACCTTTTGCATAATTTAATGGTAAAAACTTTGCTCAAAATCCTATTGTACACAATCAGATATACCTGATAACAGCCAGTAGAAGACTACACAAAAAATAATCTTGACTTATCGCATAATAATAAATTATTAATATCAAAAATGTGTTTCTTTTTTTCTTTTTACATATTTTGTTAAAAGGCCAAATAAGGACTTCAAACCAAAAAAAATAAATTTTCTGTTTTGTTTTATTCTTGGGTCGGGCTTTAAAGGGTTAAGGAAGAAAAACAGCAACAGTGGATTACAAAGCTAAGTAACTAGCTGCTTACTTGAAATGTAGTGGAGGAGAAAAAGTGCAGTAATCAAGTAAATGTACTTTTTACAAAAAATTTTCCATCACTTCACTAGAGCAGCCTGTAGTTAGATCCCAAAAGGGAGAAGATCCAAACCAAATCTAAGTGGTTTTGTTAATGTGGTCAAGCACAGCGAGAATTGTTCCTACACTGGAGAAACCAGAAAACAACTAGACAAATGCATGGCACAGAACAGGAGATTCTGCAGCTCTGGGCAAGATTCACCTGTAAACTTGCACCTCAAAAACAAAATAATGACCAAAATGTTCAGAGTTTGGACAGAGAGGACAGATGGTTTGAAAGACGGGTGAATGGAGCCACCTTTGTTAAAAGAATTAAGTTATCGCTAAACAGAGGGGGAGGATCATCATTATTCAAAAGACCATACACAAAACCCAACCTAAAAAAGACTTCAACAAACCAGGTGAATAACAGGTGGGTTTTGGATTTCCATTTAACCTCTTACACCCTCAGGGGGTATAAATAAATTTCTGCCTGACAAAAACACACAAAAGTAAATCCCTTATAGCCTCACAGCTATTAGATTTAAGAAAAACTTTTGGTACGTCTGTAAAGGTAAGATGTCATAGAATGGTTTTCTGGTGTCAGCACCATTGTAGCTTTGACCCTGCCTGAAATATTAGGGACAAAATATTTTGCATTTTTTGATCCTCGCCAAAATTTTCTTTGAAATAAACATTGCAAAACACTACCAAAATATTATTTATAGCACAAAAAAGTAGTACAGACTTTTAAATCTAAATGTTGTGTAAAAATATACCAAATTTGGACTCAATCAGATGAATCATATTTATTTTAGAATGGTATTAGTGAGAAATTTCTTAGGCGGAGAGGCCATTTTGGTACATTTATCCAAAAATGTCACCAAACTGTGCAAAATGTGTTTTTTACATCAATACTGGGGGTTTGTTAAAATTACGAGGTCACGTAGCAGCTGGACCCACCGGTGGGTCCTAACTTGTAATGTGTTCAGGAGTATGGACCCCCATGTTGCTTAAAATATTACCACTGCAACTACAGATTTCTGTGGTGCAAGTCAACAAAATTGAGAAAGACTCCCGGGTAGAAGTCTAAACCTTTTCAGAAAGAAAATGAGAGAAAGTTCAGCGGCCTCTAATTTTGCCATTTAATACTATTTCAAACACTAAAGCTGGAGTAAATCATAGTATGCAAAAAGACAAGAAAATACTAACTAATAATATAGATGCGGCAACATTAAAAGCTGGCCTGATAACTAAACAATCCGTATCAATTTCTGCCTTTGGTTCTGGATTTGCACTTAAACTTTCAGAGCAACTACTGTATAACCATCGACCATCAGACCTGAAGTTGCGCTCATCTGCCAAGCCAATTTCTTTTCAGTGATTTTTTTTTCTAATCGGTTCCTAATCTCAATTGCCTCCAGCTCATATCTAATGGCTTTCCCTGCAGCTAATAGGCACCCCTCGTCTCCGTATGCCATTAGCCTCTTCAATTAAAATGTCACCCCTTTCTTTCTGCACCCCCCCACACCTCCTTTGTTGGCTCATCTGAAGCTGTAGATGTCACAACAGTAAAGCAAAGTAACAAGTATGTTCTTATCTTTATGTAAGTTTATGTAATATTAAACTGTTGGTTAGGTGATAATATGTGCCTGGACCTTTTAACATTTGACCAGATGTACATTAAGTGCACCATGAGGTGGAAATGTAGTGTTGACGCAACATTTTTATTAATTCTAAAATTCCTTCCAACAAGCTTTATGCTGATACTTGGACCAGATGTGATAAAAGGTTACTGGTTTATGTTTTATTCTCTGTTAGAAATAGTTAGTTTCCAGGTTTTAGCAGATCTTTTGTTGAGAAACTTTGTTAGCCTCTATACAGGGCCATCATGAGGGATTGCTGAAGAGTTAATGAGTCAATGCAATCAACTGGTTTTCCTTAGAAAACTTTGTATCAATTTGATTGGATGATCTGGTTGAACTGTAAAGTGCCTTGAGATGACATGTGTTGTGAATTTGGCGCTATATGAATAAACTGAATTGAATTGAATCATGTGGATATGACAAATACAGGCTACAGAAGATGTCTGGGATAAATTGATTTAAATTATTTTCACAAGAAAAGATTGGGAAATACATTTCCTAATTTATAACGTTAAATGCTAATAGACTGACTCAAAAAATCTGATGAAGAATACCCAATAAGAGATTAATTTAGTCCAAAATCAGTTATTCTCCATCAGCTTTCCTACTTCACTTCCACCACAGCTGTTTCACATGTAGTCTGATTTCTTCTTCTGTTTGCTTGCCATCATCTCCAGCCCTGATTCTGTGTTTCTCTGTACTAATGGAGAACGGAGAAAGGTGGAAAAAAATCACCTGGAAAGGCTGCATATCTTTAGTCTTTGCTGTTTCTAAACTTGAATGTTCCTTTTATGAAGTCAGTAGTAATGATAATGAAGTATTCATAGTTCAACTTCAACAAAATTCCTGTGTTTCATCTGCTTAAAACAAACCGAGGTGCATAATACTGCCACTACCATGTTTCACTGTGGGAAAGGTGGTCTTTTTGTTTTAAACTTGGTACCTGAACACTCAAGTCAATTATGTCCAAAACATATTTTAACAGGTTGTTGCCAGACTTAACGGCTTATTTTATGAAAAAAAAATTATCTTACAATTGTACAAATTAGTCCAATCACAAAGAAAACTCCAGAGATTCTTGGTTTAACCATAACGCAACTAGCATCTGTTGGAATTAATTGCAATCAGTCTTTCTGTCAACATGTTGTCATCTTCGCTGCCCTATCTATTTTTATAAATCCTTCTACAAATGTCCAGTTTTTCAATTACCATTTTCCCCACATTTTTCCCAGCTTTTTTTATTATTTTATTGTTTTACTTTAATGTTGATTAAAAATTCTTTACTTAAAGAATGGAAATGCCAGAGAATCCTGCTAGAATGGCTGAACATTATTTTAAGCACAATGAAGGCTTAAAAACAATCCATCATCATTTTAGCAAAAGGATCCAATGTATCTTTTAATATTATTGACTTTTTTCTAAAATGAAATGGTTTTTACGTGAACTCTACAAATTGTTAACCATTGTGAATAAATAAATATACAATAGATAATTATCATTATTAGGTATTTAAAATATTTTCCATTACATCTCAAAAACATTGTATCTTAAACTTGGTTTGTAGATTTTCCAGCCTCTGTGTCTCTAAAAAATGGAATCCCTTGGCATAAATAACTTATATTCAATGCTTTATTGTTTATTTAGAGCTTTAATCATGGGAACATCCATAATTCATTAAACCATTCTCCGTATGTTTAATGTTTAGTATTCCTCTAATGATGCAGTTCAAAGCACATGACTCAATACAAAATGTTTACTTCAGCCCATTAAAAATGTGGACTAACATCTCTGCCAATAGTCATTATAAAACTGATGTAACAGTTTTAATCCTAAATGCCTCTGGGAATTGTAACCCTCAAAGGTTATCTCCTAACATTTAGATTAAACCTTAAGTTCTACACTGACTCTTTTTGCTCCATTACTGTCTGATAAAAATTATGTTGCAGAAGCTTTAACTTAGAGAGCCTTTCAACAAGCCCAGAGTACGAGGAAACAGACATACTGGGTAAACCCTGCTGGGTTGTTTTTCCCCAGCCGTGTTGGCATCCCTGTGGGGATGTTTCCATTCTCTGTCGGGTCCCTGTGGGGGTGGATTTTTCCTCAAGGTTCAACTGACACATGCCAACCTGTAATACAGTGTTTAAACAGTAGTGCTGATATTTTACAAAAACAAAACGGAACATGAGGTTTAGCCATAAACATTTCAACTGAAATCATTTTCTAAGCTCAATAGGAAAAAAAATGACATATTGCATTACAATATGAACATAAATGGATGGGAGTCAGATGTTGCTTTTGAATTATTTTACCAGATAAACTCATGAAACAGGCCCAGACAAACAAGATGGTACATTTAACTTAATATTTTGATGCACAACCCTTTTAGGCAATCTCTATAATCAAAACTTTCATATAACTCTTGGTGGGAATTTGGCGTCTCTCAGCAGGTATTTTGTCCCACTCTTCATGGGCAAACTGCTTCAGTTGTTTTGAAGTTTCAGCTCCTTCCAAAGATGCTCAATAGGATTAACTCAAGGCTGAAGGCCACTTCAGGATAATCCAATGTTTTCCTCTTAGCCATTCTTGGCTGTTTTTAGTTAAGTGTTTTGGGTCATCATCTGGTTGCAAGGCCCATGACTCAGACCAAGCTTTCTGACACTGGGAAGCACATTTCTCTCTAGCATTCCTTGGTATTCTTAATATTTTATTATATCCTGCTGAGATTCAACACACCTTATACTAGTATAAGCAAAGCAACTTCCTTACATGACACAACAGTTGTTTTCTAAATATGCTTAATTTTTCCATTTGTGGACATAGAGTTGGATCCTGGCTAATAGCTCCAATTTTGTCTCATCTGTCCATTAGACATTCTCCCTGAAGCTTTGTAGCTTGTCAACATTTAGTTTGGTAAATTCAAGTCTGGCTTTTTGATTATATGCTTTCAACAATGGTGTCCTGCTTGGTCGTCTCCCATTAAGTCCACTTTGGCTTGAACAAAAACAGATGTTGCAATCTGATACTGATTTTAATTGAACTGTTAGCCTCTATAGAGGTTTTACTGGGCTTTTTTGATACCATTCATATTATAGTTTTTTTGTAAATATTTCTCCTGTGGCTAAATCCAGGATGTTTGGCTACAGGACAGGCCTATGGATTTTAATTTTTTAAATAATATGTGAAACGGTATTCAGAGGAACATCAAACCATTTGGATATGCTCTTATAGCTTTTACCTTTAAAATGCTTCTCTATAATTGTATTTAATCTCCCGAGACAATTCTTTCCTTTTCTTCCTCTGGTTCATGTTGAGTGTAGTACACACCATGTCACTAAACAGTACAGTGACTACCTGTAGCCCTGTATATAGGACTACTGACCGATTACAAGATTATAGACGGATCTCACATTAACTTGACATGTTTAAAAAAAAAAACAATCAATCATATTGTTTATTTTTTCGACAGTTTTTAAGATAAATTAAGTAACCATAGCAAAGTAAATAAAGTCTGAAACCTCATAATGGGTAATACGTGTTTCAATAGTCAGTAAAGAAACTAGACCAGACTTTGAACACCCATTCATCCACTTGGTAACAACTCAGTCATGCGACAGACGTCGCAAGGCAACAGGTCTATGAACAATCCAATTAAAATGAATCACATTCTTGTATTCCTGACTTATTCTTAGGTCAATTGTCTAAATTTTGTTAGTATCTTTATACAAAAAAAACAGAAAATTCTGAACCACCTGTGATGCACCTTGTTCAGCTCCAGCCTACCTACTCTCTTGTGTGTAGAACCTTCTCTGCCACACACAAGCTAACTTTGACCCTCCTTTGAACCCATCTCCTTACTTCCTCTCAGGCTATTTATAGTCCTACGCACTGTCTGGCTTATTCCACCACTAGTGTCCGGACCCCAGATGGAAGACTAGTCTAATACTTTTCCTAGGTTTCTCTTTCAAGCAAATATTGATTCACTGCATCAGTCTTCTGACGGGGCCAGAGCATCAAGTAACTTATTTGATTTATGTCATTACCTGCTTCTATCTCCTCAAACCCCAGTCAGCCTCACACTAAGCCTGGTTCTGCTGGAGGATTCTTCCTGTTTAAAGTGAGTTTTCCTCTCAACTGTCCCCAGATACATGCTCAGTGTGAGGGATTGCAAAGAGTCAATGAGTTCTCGCAATCAGCTGGTTTTCCTTAGAAACATTTTTGAAGAATCTGATTGGGTTACCTGTATATATAAATTTTATATTTATTTTGTAATTGCAGCTTTTGTCTGTGTGAGTCTCTCTCGGTTAAAATTAATATAGGTTCTTGTTCTTTCTTAATTGACTTAAGTAGCATTTCTTCTGTCATATTATGACTTTTGCAAAATATTGTCGCAAGCCTTCTGTTAACACTTGGCTGGTAACAGGTCATTCCTCCATATTAACAAACTTGAGGTGAAGAGATGGAACCAACATGCAGAAACTGAGGTAGAGATGATTTCCTGAAGATTTAATGCAGCCAAAGTACAAGTCCAAAATTAAACATCAGAGGAACACCAAAACAGAGTTACCAGGAGGTGAGTGACAGGAAGTGATGAAGACATTAGATAATGATGACGACCGAGCAAAGACAAACTGCAGAGGAAGGGTATATATACACTGAGGAGGAGACTAAAGTCCCTGTAACACCTTGATGATTCAGACCAGCATACGCCTGATGTACAGAAAATATGGCAAAAATGCTGGCATATGTAGGATAAGTTATGGGTACGTTTTGTATAAGTTATGAGTACAGTGTAAGACGCGGGAACACGCTGGAACATGCTGTCACACGTCGACATACAGCGAGTACGTCGGGAAATTTTGTTGATCCACCGTATGCCAGCGTCTGCCATCAGTGGGCCATCAGTTCCAGGTCAGTTATCTGATGGTTGACGTACGTTCAGTGTCAGTTCCTCATCAGTCGTGGCGTCTAGCTAATCTTAAACCTCTGAATAACTTGGGCGTAACTTATCCAGAACTTTTCTCCAACGCATATCAAGGTATCTGACGTGTTCCAGACGAGCTCTGAATGTGTTTCTAACTTCCAGCTACTGTATAATGGCGTATTGGCAGCGTTTGGGTATAAAGGGGGTTCACAGGAGGAAACCGTCAGTTCTCCTCCTGACTTCATCCCCATCATAGGGTGAGCCAGAAGGTGAGGGTGATGGATCCTCCCTGCGTTCACGCACACCACCAACAAACTTCCTAGCAGACATGATGCTGAATCTGCTGCCACTAAAAACCTTCTTTCTTTCTTTCTTTTTTTTTTTTTTTTTTTGGGCGGGCGGCAAACAGCAGCTAACACGATCAAAGAAATCTTTTGATGCAGACTGGGCCCTCCGGGCGCATCGTTGCTCCTGAGGGGAGCATCATTGCTTGTGCATCATTTCATGGGTATTATTAAGGGTATTATGTCCTGATCTGTCCTGATGAAATGATGCTTGTGCGGCTTGTGCATCAGCATTAGATGCTGTGCGTTATGCATAATTTAGGCTGTCGTTGGACATAAGTTCTGGACTCGTTATGAATAAGCTATGTATACGCCCAAAATTTTTAAAAACATAGAAAGCATACTCCTCTCAGCGTATTCCAGCGTTTTAGGAGATTCTAGGACATCGGCCAGACGCTGGATAAATCATAATAAAGGTGTGAGGGCCCTAACCGAACAGAGACTGGAGTGTTGATCTGAGTGGGAACAGGTGTGCCAAGAAAGAACTAGAAGAAAACCAATGGGAAGAAAGGTGACACTAGGGGGCGATGGAGAGTAACTGGGAAATATAACCTAAAGATAACTGTAAACAACGAATGACAAAAATTAAACTAGAGTAAAGACTAAAGACTGCTGAAGAGGAGATAGCTGAAACAAACACCAAACTGGAACTCTAGAAAAGTAATACAAAAAAGATAACTCTTAACAGTAAAAACAGAAAAACATTAATCCAAGCCCCAAAATTGCAGATCATAACGAGAGGCCTGTGTCTGACATTATGTCTCTAAAACAATCTGCTTCAATTGACAATCAAATGCAACAATATCTTAGACATTTTCTCTTTTCATTTTAGCTCTAACCAGGTTGGTTCTTCTGTAAAGAATGATGAGGCTCATTCTTTGATCAATTCACAATATTTGACCCAGTTTTATTCAAACTGCCCAGATCAGCCTTGACAGCATTAAGCTCAGGATTTGAGTTAAAGAAATAAGCCGGCAGGATATTTTTTAGTTCCTGCTTCACAGTAGATGCTTTCTTTGCACAGCTGGAAACCAACCAGTGGTGGAAGAAGATATTATGGTCTGATTAAATTCACGCCGATGGCCTGGAACGTCATTTCTCACCAAGCTATTGCAGCACTATATATATATAAATACTGTTACTTTTCCCAAGTCTTCCAAGGATTTACAAAAAAAAAAAAAGACAGCCAAAGTCTGTACTTTATTGAACTTTATCAAAACGAACAGTATTCTAGTTGGTAACTAGAATACTAAGACCATTTATCACCTTTTTTTTCTTGCTAAGCTTGCATTTACTTACTGAAAAAAACATGTTTTTATTATCAGATGATTAAAAACGTGAAAACTGTTCAAAACTGACCACCAATCAGTTCTCCATCCTCCTCTGCTTCTCTCCTTTATCTCCTCTCTCTCTTCCTTCCTCCTTGTGTCCCTCCTTTGCTGATGTTCATACAGTGCACTAATCACCAGCTCAATAAATCAGTGGCTCAGCCGATAGCCATTACTTCAAATTAGAGCTACTTGCCCCATGAGGGAAAGCAGCTGACGCCTTCATAAAGGCGCCTTTCATTAGCAGCTATCGACCAGGCCCAGGGTAGCAGTGAGCCTGCGGGACAGCTCGCACAGTGGGAGGGAGGAGTTGGGGAAGAGAAGAAAGAGACAGACTGCTTCCCAACGAAAACTCAAAGTTGTTTTCAGTAAATAAATCTTGGCTGAAGATAAATTTTCTCTGCCAGGATTTCCTTTCCTTTAACAGATGGGATGGGGTGCGCTGCCTGCGAGAGGAGGAACTACGGCATGTGTGTCGATTCTGAGGCAGGAAAAACAATGCAGGATGTAGAAGATAGCAGCCTAACGCTGTCTCTTTTGCTCTGACTCAATCCATCTGAGGCGTCGATGTGGGTCACATCTAAACCTGCATGGTCGATTGAGAACCCATTTTCCCCCTCCTTCATGTGATGTCTCTGCTCATTCCTTGTGGAGAAGCAGCTCACACTGCTGGTTCATGCATCACTTATGTAAGGGCAGTGGAGGTTTTTTCACATTTCTTTTTTTTTTTTTTCATTATTTGTTGATGTGGGTTTAGACTTGTTGTTCATTCCTTTGCCTACAGATGGCAGTGTGGTATAAACCATTTTTATCTAGATGTGATGGCCATTATTGTCCAGTCACCCACTATCTCTAACAGAAAAAAACAGGGATTTAAGGCTGCATATAACACCTCCATTTCTGTTTCTCCTTGGCCAGTTGGGATGATAAATCAGACATCGAACAGAGAAATATGCATTCAAATCCCCACCTCCATCAGCCCCACCACTTCCATTCCACCCCAAAAGTTTTTTTTTTTCCTCATCTCTGTTTGACAGGGTGGTGGGGTAGTAATGAGACAACATGATGCAAGGCATTCCAACCAGGACAAAAGCTTGTTGGATTAAATGCTTCAAATACCTTGTGAAGAGCTGCTACATCTCAGACAGAGAGGCTCAGGCTACAAATCGTCTGGCTGATACTTGAGACTGCTGCTCACAGCTCATTTTCTCCAAACAGCTAGTGGCTGTCAGAGCATCATCACTCCTTAACTCTAAGTGCCCTAAATGACAGTTACGACCATTTACTCTCCACTCTACCTTTGAAGCATGTGTCCTTGTCCCAGGCACTTCTTTACTCTAGTGGGGCTTTGTTGTTCACAAAAAACACATTAAGGACCAGTTAACTCCCCAAATCACTAACTGGCATGCTACTCTTCATTTTTTTTTTTTTTATCTCACAAATAGATTTAGAATAGTTCTATAAATGAACAGTTTGACAGCAGGGTGGCTGTTTGATTTGAATTGAAAAAATATATCTAAAGCTATTTACCATAAAACAATAAACAAAAGTCCTAAAAGCTATGACACTATTAGAATTCAGCTTTTTATAACTGAATTTGTTTATGCAGTAGAATCAATCCTGATCAATACAATTTTCTACATTATTGTTTTCTATCTGTTGGCGTCTTATTGGTTGGGATTTTGTCAGCCATTCTCTTTTCTGTTACGTTTAAAGCTGTCTGGCTGCTTTTTGCATCCATTTTTTGATTGCAAGCCAGAGGTGGGGACCAGAGTCTAACAACTTAAACTCAAGTAGAACTCCAGTCATTTATTTTATGATTTTAGACGTGACTTGAAAAATACTCTGAGACTAGTGATTTGACTTGGGCTTTGACATAATTGATTCTGGACTTAAACCGTTTACTTCAATAACTTGATTTTGCCTAAACTCTAAAGTATGCACATCTATGCAGACCATCTCTCTAAATCTCTCATCTTATTAAAAAAATGTTCCGCTGCAATGGCTTCACTACGTATGTCACGGTTTTGGTTCTGTTTAAGTTTTCTTTTTGAGTTTTTTTAGTTTCCCTTTCATCCAGGTTTTTCTTTGTTTTCTAGTTTTATTGGTTTAATTCCTATTTTGTGGTGGATGTATCTGAATTCTTAGGTATTTCTTGTTTGCCCTCTGCTGCCCTCTTGTGTCAGTCTAATTTTTTCCTAACTCCCTTCTAGACTCCTCTGTTCACACCTGCTCCCAATCTGCTGATCAGCCCGGTCTTTGTTTTTCTCTCCCATATATTTGATGATAAAGACTTGAGACGTACGTAGTGTTACATGTTTTCAGATAAATGCATAAGGGGGGTAGGTGTGTCCCCTTTCAACTTGTCTGATCAAAAATGGTGACACAAGATTATCTATTTTTTTCCATTTTATCCAGGACCGGGTCGCGGAGGCAGCAGTCTAAGCAGAGATGCCCAGACTTCCCGGTCAACATACACCTCCTCCCCATTTCGAAATCTTGTCCTTTCGCTCATTACCCAGATCTCATGACCATAGGTGAGGTTGGGAATGTAGATTGATCGGTAAGTCAAGTGCTTTGCCCCCTGACTCTGCTCCCTCTTTACAACAGTCCTATACAGCGCCGCACCGATCCGTCTATTGATCTCACGCTCCATCCACCCCCCACTCGTGAACAACACCCCGAGATACTTGAACTCCTCCACTTAAGACAAGGACTCTCCCCGGACCTGAGGAGGGGAGTTCACCTTTCTCTGGTGGAGAACCATGGCCTTATAAATTACTAATTCTAAAATATGAAAAAACTTTCATTTTTGTTGTTGTGTTATTAGAATTTTGCAGAATATGTATTAATTAAAGCAATACTTCTTTTTTGGTAATAAAAAAGCCAGTTTATTACACACTCTCCCTTTGATGAGTAAAAGTTACCAAAGCACTAAAATTGCTATCACTAGCATGAAAATGTAGGTATGTCTGATCCAGTGAGCAAACCAATCTTCAACAATAGGTTCAGATTTCCTCACATTTCCACTGGAAGCCGCTGAGAGTCTCTCCCTTTGTGGTCTTTTTCCCTCATTTTTCTGCTGTCCACCTTCACCATTGGACATGAGGCAGAAAAATAAATTGCTGCTACCGAACTGGACGCTCTACCACAGCTAGCAGCTATCAAACATCTATGTTACTTTCCAAAATGTACTCGCTATCTAAAAGGGTTGCCTTGTCTATTTTTGTCAGCAGCATTTGTTTTTATTATTTCCACTCTCCATGCTGTTGTCTGTTCTTCTCTCTCTGTATACAATTGATTGATTGATTGATTGACAGTCTTGCCCTGAGGGGGCTGCTGCAATTAGTCCAGCTTAGAATCAATCATGAGTAATTGGCCAATCTAGCAGTTTTGTGTACCAATAAGCTTTATAACTAAAAGAGATAAAAAAAAAAAAACTGGTCTGGCCCAAAATCACGTTCTATTATGCAGTATGTGCGATATCTAGTCCAATGGTGAACGACACCATCAAACGGGGGGCATCTCTACCTCAAGTTTCCTTGTTCTTATCACACCATCAACTGTGTTAAGAACAAGGAAACCTTTTCTAATGCAAATAACACATAGCAATGTTATTCAGGAGATAAAAGCTTTTTTTTTTTTTTAAATCAACTTAAACGCAATAAAGACGATGGAACTCAAGGATGCAGATGACATTCTAATCTGCATCAGTGGAGAAAGGATTGAAAAGACGTCCCACATCCTGGGGATACGCTTCTCTGAGAAGGTAACGTGGAATAGCAACACTACTGCTGAGGGAAGAACAGCGAATCTGATAAAGATCTGCAACCATGGATGCTGATAGCTTTCTACCTCTGCTTAGATGCATGTCTACATGGCTGTTTGTCTAAATCATCTCAACAGCAAAGCTCTAGGATATCTATGTACAACTAAATGAAACTGCAAGGACCCCATGTCATCACTTATTAGAGCTGCTGCCTTCTCCATCAGGGCATCTTCACACAGACCATTGGCTGGTACTTTTTTTTTTCTCTCAGAGATTTAGCTTCTCAAAATAACAATTGAAGAACAATGTAAATGATAATATGCTGTTTGCTGCACCACTGGTAATATTTCTTATTGTGTCTGTGAGATTATGCTGTAGCCCCCAAACATTTCATTTTACTTATCTTTATTAATATTATTAATTATGTGTGTCATTTATTGTGAGGGGCATCATATATATTTCTAAATTCATAAATAAAGCAGCATAAATCTTTCGCACTCTCTTACTTCCTTTCTTCCTTTTTTTTTTTTTTTGCCTTTCCACCTTCATTACCGTCCCGACTATTTTTCTTTGCTTCAGCTCCTAAATGATAATGTAAAACATAACTCAAGTCTTGGTAATGGAGTGGACGACCTATTTCCCCAGTGACTGCCAATCTCCCAGTAGCTTTTACTCCCCACATCTTCCCACCAACTGGCTTTGCTGTCTCTTGCCTGTCTTGCAGCTAATTTTATTGATGGCCCCATCCTGCAAAAAGACTGGAGAGCGTGCCAGTTCGATTTTCTCCTCCAATCTTGTATAATTTTTTGCACCTTTCATTCCATTCAGGGGCACTTAGTTAGAAGTTAGTATATCACAATTACAGAGAAATTGACAACAACTGAAAGAGCATTGAAAAAGGCAATTAAAACTGATGTCTGATGAACCTGCGGAAGCTATTTTGGTCAATAAAAAAAAGATTTAGGAGCAGAGGTGTTTTTTTTGTTTGTACGGAGAAAAGCTGCTTAAATGACACAGTGAAAAGGGGATAATAACTTCATAAAGATCTCTTCACTTAATGTTCTGTGGGTGGATACCCTGAATGAGTAATTTCTGCTAGAAGACTTGAAGCCATGTGGAACATAATGAACAATCGGAGGTGAGGAAAAGGTGGATAAAGGTGAAAAAGTAGCTGAAAGGAACTATTCTTATATGAAAGGTACTTAAATAACACTTTAATTGTGAAGCCTTTTCTGTCTTTTTTAAATGTCTCTCCATTTTCCTGCAATTTAAATCAATAACAGAAAATCTTGGACTCCTTGCTTCAAGCTTTTTTAATCAGCTTTCTTCCATTTAGGAGAACTTATTCCAGTCTCTTTCTTAAAAGCAAATTTAGGGAGTTAAAATGTAATGCTGGGTTTTGCCATGTAGTTGCTCAAACTGTACAGAATGAGGATGTATAGTTTCTGACTTTATTAATCCTCCTATTTTTTCTCTTCAGTTGATGTATTCTTTGTTATGATTTGCATTTATTAGACTCTGCCTGTCCAAGAATCTGTTTCTGTCGCCTGATCCAAGGTCAGGTTACAGAAATAATGAGTAAAGAAGGAAATTTCTACGACTCTCAACTAAGAGATCCTCCGCTGATCCTTTTTGTGCCTTGGAAATGTTATAAGAAAGGTAGCCAGGAGCTGATCTGAGCTTGAAATGGTAAACAGCACAAAAAGAACCTCACATTGACATGAATCAGAGAGGGTTTACTGTCTAAAAACGATTTCTTTAATATTTTTGCAATGGCGTTTAATGTGCTTAATAATGGTCAAATATGTATTTTGTTTCTTTTTATAGAATTTTTACCCATTCCTTTTGACAAAGCTGGTGGAAATGTAAGGCTTATAGGTTTCTTTAAATATCTATTTAAACCCCTATGTTCCTCCATCCCTTCCTTCAGCTATGATATAACATCATATTGTAGCTGGACACAGATTTTAGCGCATGCTAACCATTTAACTTTAAAGCAAACTAATCAATGTGTAAAATGAAAAGGTGAAGCAGCAGTATCATCAATATAGCGCGTTCCTGATTGAAGAATTAAAGTCTTCTTGCACCAGCCTCAAGTCTTCCCTACTTCTTGGTTTACTGTTAAGATGAGATCCTTCAAATATCAGACAATTTTCAATTGATCCTATTTGTGAGAATTCCTGAATTTTCTTAAATCTTTATTCCTGTTAGATCAAGATGCTTAGAGCTTAATCTAGCTGTAAATCTGATTGTGTCACCTTATCTGCCAGACGGGGGGAACTTGATTGGTGCTGATGTTCCAGATATTATGATTAATGTTAAACCTTTATATTTACTTCCATCTTTATGGCTTGGACCTTCTTCTTCTATAACTTCTCTAAAACGTCCAATAGCAGGGACATTTACTCCTTTACATTGGCTGGACTGAACCTTTTTGAACCTGTTTTTAATCCTTTGCTTTTGGTGCTTTTAGGTTTGATCAACAGCAACATGCTCACATATTGTATTATATTATACATGTTTTATATATGTTATATATGTATCTTTATTTTTGCCTGGGCATTGTAGCAATCCTTATTTGGTTTCATTTGGAAAACAAGCCTGAATTGTTTATAGAGAAATAAAAATAGCAGAAATTGTATTATACACAACTACTTAAAAAAACAAACCAATAAGTTACGAAATGTTGACATTAAAATAAGAGAAGGTTATGTGTGGAGTAGATCTTAGAAATTAGGAGTAGGCAAATCAATCTAATGAAAAAGACGTATTTTAACTGCCCCACTGACAGGAACCAAAAGTACTTTAAAGTTTTTGTCCCAATGTAAAAATAAAATAATCGTAGTAATTTTATTCATAGTCATTATGATAAAATTTGATTCATATCTGACATAATCTGATTTGTTCTCTGACTTGTTTTTCCAAAAATATTGCATTTAAGATTTAGACACCAGGATCTTGTAATTCTGAACAGGATAACGCTGAAAAAAATCCCAAAAAGTTAAAAAACAATCCACAGGTTTTTCTTTCCAAGTTTGAAGACATTTCGCTTCCCGTCCAGGAAGCTTTTTCTATTCACCTCATGTTCATTTTGAGTATAATAATAAAAAATATGCAGGGAGATTCTAATATAAGTGTTTGAATTTGTTTTGCACCATTTCTTTTAGATCATCTGTAGCAAAACTTAGAATATAATTGAAACTAAAAAGCTTAAAAGTAACGATACACACTTAGTTTTCTATCAATAGCTTTGGATGAACCGGAGCAGAACTGAGAAAACAAGAATATTTTTGATTTGTGACACAAACAACAATCTGAAGAGGTGTCAATTTTTATGTAATTGTAAAACTTGGAAAAATATTCTACAGTTACAAAACCTAAAAAACCTAAAATTCACAGTTATATTTCACAAATACTTATTATTTAAAATGACCTTGGTATAGTTTATTCCCCCTTTCTCAGCCTGTAGCCTGTCCAATGTCTCCACTATAATCACCACCCATTTATTGATTGATTGATTTTATAAAAAGGAGATTGTAAATGCACAACTGGTTCTGAAAATCCATTGACAATAAAAAAAAAAAAAAAAGCAGGAGCTTAACAAGCTCATACACACTATTAATCCAGATTACACTGCATAGAATAAACAGATGCTGATGCAGAACAGATGGAACTCTGTCCCCACCCCTGCCTTCATTTAAAGCTTCATCGCAAGGAAAACTAAGTGACGGGTCAATTAGGCTGAAAACACATCAGGCCATAACAGTGAATCATAGATGACCAGTGACACTATTTCTGTTACATTACTGCAGCACAATGATGAGCACAGATTTAATAAAACACTGCGATTCACTAAACCTCCCAATCGTTTTCTTCTGTTAGAAATGTATTCAGCGTGAAATGATTTTTCTTCAAGGTCAAGATGTTTTTTCCTACTTAAACCCTTTAACAACCTTGAATTGCAGAGCCGTGACGTTTAATGTGGAATATGAAGCACATGATGGTGAAAAACGTACACTCACGCTCACATGTGATATAAATGTAAATTTACAATTTAAGTGCTTGTTCTGCTGTCCTGAACGGCAATAAATAATTCATTTATTCTAATAGGATTCCTGCTTTAGCAATTGTTAAGTTTGAATATTCACAATGTTTAAAAGTCTGGTGTGTGTCTGTTGGTCCATCCTTTAATGTGCCCAGATGGCGTAGCCTCAGTTTACTGCAGGCTGAGCCTATGGCCTGTGATGGCAGCGTAGAAATGTTACACAACCCAAAGAGACGGCTTCAGACTGCTGATGTTCTCTGTCTGGTCACAGCAGGTCATGTTGTGGTTACCATGTCCTTGAGCTTTATGTTGAACAGCCTTATCCCCGCTTTATTGCTCTCTGACCTTATTTCTCGGGGCAAGCTCTAATTAAAGCTAGTTCAAAGAATGTTGGTAGACCAGAATGACCAAAAAGAGAAAGCTTTTACAGCACCAGGTTCATTAAAATGATAATACTTCACTTAAATCAAAAGTTGAAGATGTTAAAAGCCTTTTGAGGGAGATACTGGTGTACAGTACACTGATTATCAGCAGAAATATAATTTTTCACTAAAACAGGCTTAAATCAGAAGTAGCTGGGCTTCATCAGTTTATCTGAAGAAAAAAAAAAGTCTGTGTCAATTCTGTAGAACGCTGATGTTCTTAAGCACCTGGAGATCCATCCTGGCAGTTTGTGTAGTTTTGTGCTGAAAGCCCTAAAAAGAAAAGGCAACAACGTATTTGGACAAAGACATGGCTGAGCAAACGTGGCTACTACGGTCTGTCAGTTTTACAGAAAGAACTCCATTTCACTCGCAACCCCGCCATGCTTCTGGGTTTTCATCTGAGAGGAAGAAGAAGAAGAATCCTTGTTTGCCCAATGAGCGCTTTGCCCACTACCACCTTATGATAGGGTGACCAAATGTCCGTATTTCCCAGGACATGTGCGTATTTCATGTCCTGTCCCGGGCGTCCTGGGTTTTGTTCAGAAAGTGAGGAAATGTCCTGTTTCTTTTAAATTACCTTAATTGGACCATTAAATTTACAGGCACTAGGGCACTGCGCACGCCGCTGCGTGTGACGTAATCCCTGAGCTGCGTCAGTGCGGGCCTCCCTGTTCTTAATCAGAATATAGATAGTGTGGCTGTCAGTACGCCAACAACATGCAAAAGCGCAAATATATGTTTACCGACGATTTACAAAAGAGTTTCCCCTTTTTCAGACCGAGTCGAGACAAATGGGAGGCCTTGTGCACAGTGTGCAAAGCAGGCACATATGTCTCGGTGTCCAATGGAGGTGCAAGGAATCTGAAAAGCCACCTGGACATCGAAAGTAAAAATAGTCTATTGATATGTTTGTTCGTTTTTAGTACATTTTGAGTTATTTTTGCTACACAAGAGGTATTTTTTGTTAATTAGCTCATTTGTTAATTTATTTTTACCAATAGCCTACAGAACAGACATTATTTCATTCATTGCTGAGGCTGAGTATCATCTGTTATTGGGAGTTGAGAGTTACTGAAAAGCATTTTTTAATAAACCAACTGTAAATATAATGTTACTGTAGGATTACGTAGGCCTATGTTAAGTGAGTGCATGCCACAGACATCTCTATGCATGGTAACAGAGATCCCCCACCCCGCTCCAAGGTGTCTTGGTTTTCCCAAATGAAAATATGGTCACCCTACCTTATGACGGCCGACTGAATTTCAAACATGTTTGATTTTCTCCCGTTCTTCCGATTCCTGATATGGAGGTGGTCGTTGGAAAGGCTGATCGCCCCTGGTTACCCCCTGTAAGCTACATCGTGCACTACACCACACCGTTCGGAAAATTCTTGCACAACTGGAATGTCGGCCTGAAAAGGGCAAAAAAAATTGTGCAGTGTACGCCCGGCTTAAGCATGTTACAGGTCAGAGGCAAATCAAAAACCCACCTGTCGTTTTCATCGGCTGTCAGAGTCCATTGTTTGGTATGAGTTTTGTGATTGGATATTTGAATCATGGTGAGTTTGCTTGAATCACTTCCTGGAATGAGTTCCAGGGCAGAGTTCCTTGGAAGCAGAAATGATGGCTTTTCTCCTTTAACAAAGATGGCGTCCTTCAACGATCATTCAAACTATTTTTTTCTTTGGATGTCGTTGGAGGAGTGTTCTTTGTTCTTTAAGTGAACTGTGCAGCTAAATCTTCCCCACACCTGCCTCCTCTCCTGTGCTCTGCCTTGAATTGTGTAGTTGTTGATAGGTGTTAGCTGAAATGTTATGTTACCCTGTTCATTGCTCATCATTCAGATTGGCTGACCTGTTTACAGTATATAGGAATGAGAGTATTTTAAGCATCTTAACAGAAACTCTGATCTGTGGATATACGTGTTTGTAAATCAGGTTATTGTCCATCAGAATGTCTATTATTTGCACCCTCTAAGCCTGGACCCTCCATCTATCCTAAAGATGTGCTTCTTATCTTTGAAATGAGTTTATCTTGTTTTCTCTCAGCCTCAGCAGCGAGCTGACCTCCTTTAGGTATCTATGCTGTTTGACGGGGTTATCTCACCATCTCCTTTGTATGTTGCTTTTATAACTTCTTTGGGAGAGGTATAACAAGCTAACTCAATCCTTTTAGTGTAGAACAGGGCAGACCAGATGCAGTTGATTATGATTGTTTTTTTTGTTCTTATTCTTTCAATAATTTTATAACTACATGAATTGACTCAGATGCAGTAATATATTTTTTAATTCAGTCCTCACTGCACTGGACTTCATAGACAACACCCGCTTTGTATTTTTCT
This sequence comes from Cyprinodon variegatus, assembly GCF_000732505.1. Taxonomy (NCBI): domain Eukaryota; kingdom Metazoa; phylum Chordata; class Actinopteri; order Cyprinodontiformes; family Cyprinodontidae; genus Cyprinodon; species Cyprinodon variegatus. The sequence continues at coordinate 251,572 of NW_015151401.1, read as the reverse complement.
GCCTGTTTTGTCTGAGGGTGTTTTGGGTTGGATATACCTCGGTATATATATGTATATGGGCATGAGTTTGGTGTGCAGGGATTGACCACTTAGTTTAAATTGGCCATTAACTTTAATCTGTACACCTAAAGCGTTTTCTGTTGTTGTTTTTTGACAGAGCAGTTGATGCAAGATAATGATTTAATGGATTTACGACAGAAAATTGAATGCAGGTAAAAAATTAGATAATAACAATAAGGCTAACTGAGCTTCAGTGTTCAACATTACTTCTATAGTCATTACTGTAACTATGCTTAAAAGCAGAATACTTGTCCATATATT
>NW_015151401.1:243498-250836 GCF_000732505.1 Cyprinodon variegatus | reverse complement strand
CAACAATATTAACTGTCTGCATTTAACCCATGGGGAACAGTGGGCTGCCATTGTGTGGTGCCCGTGGAGTAGTGTGGGATAAGGATCTTTTGCTCAGGGACCCAGAGTGCAGGCTGTGGTAGTGGGGCTCGAACAAAGATAGAAAATAACACAATAATTTTTTGGTCAGATTACATCCTGCCAAGGGGGCACCTATCCTTACATTACTGGAGATGTGATCATATTTTAGCGTGTGTACCTGTTCCTTAGCTCCTTTGTTTGAGCTCTTAAGCTGTTCTCTTTAAATAATGACTCTATCCATCAGTTTCTATTTGAAATCAAGATTTAGTAGATGTCAGTGCAGTGAGATGGGTTAGTTCTGATGGCAGATGTCTGGATTTGAGCTTAAGTATACAAACTGGATCCTGCTGGATGTTCCTGGGTGGGTGAGAAGGAGCAGGATGAAACACAGGCCCAGGTGGACCGCATCCTTTGCCAACTGGTTTGCACAGTATGCAAATTGCAGGAGTTCCAGCAGGAGGCCTGTGATGCCTTTCAGATTTTTCAGCACCAGATGCTCAAAGGAATTCATGATCACAGACGTCAGAGCAAAAGGCCTGTAGTTATTAAATTCTTTGATGGTGCACATGTAGCTGACACACTTTTTTTCCTACATTATGTTATGACTTCTTTAATAATGTGAAGCTTTGCATAAAGGGTCAGACTGTGAGATATATTAGTTCAGATTATTTTAAAAAGTCTCCTTTATGTTTATATACCTAGAGCTCCTTTCTTCACCCACTTTTTTGTTGTTTTTTTATTCTTTAAATTGATCTCAGTGTGAGGTTTGCGTGCAGGGATTGCCTATTTAGGTTAAAATTGTCTTTAAATTCAATCTGATTCCCTGCAGAGAGTCTTGTGGCCACAGCCTTGACCTTTGTGTTATTAAAGTCAGTGATAAAGGGAGAATTGTGTGAAGAGAAATGATTTTTTTTCTGGTATTGAATTTTTAAATTGACGATGACACCGAGAGACTAGTCATAGAATTTCAAAGATACCACAATTCACTTTTAGGAGCTGTGAACATCTAAAGTTATTATAGAGCAATCCAATAGCAAACCTGTCTCAAGGTCTCAGCTCAAACTGCATAAGAGCTGGTCAGAGTATGGCTGTGTGCACTATCCAGGAAAATTGTCCAGCTGTTTTAAACATGTATAAGAAAAAAAAACAGCTATTATCAAAAAGCTGGGAATTCCTTTGAGATGAAATATAATACTTATCTCTTGGTGTTCTCCTTTGTTAGCATTTAAAAAAGACTATATAACTATTCTTTGGTATAAATTCAGTTGAAATCAAGAGGATTTACTGGCTTAAAAAACAAACAAACAACTATTGGTAAATGCTAAATGGCATGTACTTATATAGCGCCTTTATTGAAGTTAGGAGACTTGACCAAAGTGCTTTACACTACATTTATTCACCCATTCACACACACACTCACACACTGATAGTGGCAAGCTACATTGTAGCCACAGCTGCCCTGGGGCTCACTGACAGAAGCGGGGCTGCCGTACACTGGTGCCTCCGGGCCCTCTGACCACCATCAGTAGACAATGCAGGTGAAGTGTCTTGCCCAAGGACACAACCACACTAATAGTCGGAGTCGGAGCTTGAACCGTCAACCCTTCGATTTCAGGGCAAACTCCCGTATCCAACGCCACTGTCGCCCCTATTAGCTACACTGTTTTGCGATTTTATTTTTTGTTAATTACTTTAAAGCTACAGTGTGTAATTTTCAGCGACATCTAACGTCCTGACTGCAGACCGCAGCAACATGAACATCTCCCCCCCACCGCTTCTCCCCCCCAACAGTACGGCGAGCGTTACGGGACAAAATGTCTTCCACGACGTCCGCATCACCTACCTTCTCAAGTGATGAGGTTTGATTACAAAGATAATTTTAATACTGCCATCTATTGTTCAGTACCGTCTCAGTTCATCTCTCTCAACTTGCCGTAGTTACTTTCGAGCGTAATGGGCGATCTCGCAATCGCTAGTTTGTTGGCTCTGCGCTGCCGTAGCGCAAAGATGTCTGCCTCCATGGCTGCGAGACCCGCTCCTATGTAATTATAAATAACGAATTCTAAGGCAACGCAAATATTAAGGTTAAGAGGCTGAGCTCGTAGATGATGATAAATAACATAGTTATGTATAATATATTACATTTCTGACTGTATATCCCTGTAATTATTACACACTGTAGCTTTAATAACTTTTGGACTTTCTGTTGTTGTCCTATTGACAAGGTGTTTACGGCAACAAATGAAAGACCCTAGGCAGGAATCAAACCCCAGAACATTCTTGCTGCAAAGCATCAGAACTAAAAACTCTACCACTGTGCCACTGCACAGCCTCTAAGTGAAACTCAACTACAATAACATGAACAACAAATAGTTGCAAACCATAACTAATAAAATGATACAATAATAAAAAAACTAAATGCGCGTGCAAGAGCGTGCACAAGCCCTTTTCTCCTTGTGCACGCCCTATTTAAAAAGTGCTGTTCTCATAGCTCATACAAGCTTTCTGTGTCCACATACAGAGGGGAATATATTAGTGAACTTTATAGTGAACTCAGGTAACTGACAATTCAGACAGATGATCCCTGCTTTTTGATCTGTTGGTCACATGACTCGTCCTCCACCACGCGGTGCCTGCGCCATCTTTGTTATTAGTCATCGTTGTTGGGTAGCAACAGCCTATGGTGACAGCAGGCCACTGTTACAGGAAACCCCAGAATGCTTTTTGAGGAGGGCCCTCCGCACAAAGCATTCTGGGATATATCTGCCTTTTCTGAGGCCTTTCTTTTCTTCTCATACACTTTGTAGAGATTTTTTCTCTTACGACCCTCGGCCGTTTTCAAAGAGCCGTGGTGAGAAAGGTGAGCTTCAATGACTGTCTGAAACCGTAGCTCACCACAGATATACGCCTGAAAGTGCGCAGAAAAAGATAGCTAATATAGCATGTGGCAAGGCCTTATGTAAACGTATCACCAGAATGATTGACAGTTAGGAGGACCACTGATTTAGCTGATCCACCAGGAAATAAAAGATCCTCCTCTATACATTTAAGGAAGAAATGTTTATCTTAAAGGGTTATGAATGAGGTAAAAATAGCTTTTAATCTTATTTATAAACTTAGAGATAATTTAAATACACCAGTTAACCTTCTGACTGTGTGAGGAAGTCAATACCAAAAGAGAACCCATGCACACACAGAGAATTGGAAACACCATGCACAATGACCCCAGGCCAGGAATCAAACCCAGGACCCTCATGGTGCAAGGTAACCATGCCTCAAACTGCGCCACCATGCAGTCAGACTTTTATTCATCCTCCTCGCCGGCCTTTAAAATGTTACTTTACAACTTAGTTTAACTGAGCCGTTAGAACTGGATGTAACAAACGACAAGAAATCTAAGACCCCATTACTTCCTTTGCCATGATTTCTCACAATCCCAAAGGCCCTGAACAATAATCAGTAATGGATCTCCAGCCCCATTTCTCTGAGAAACACACACAATGATGGTAATGTCATTTTAACTGGAGGATACATTTACTAACATTTGCTTTCTTGGGAGTGTAACTGCATACTTAACCTCGCTTCGAGGCATAAAACACAGCTTTATATAAAGACTTTGGCTTTTTTTTCTCAAATGCTTTTGTGGCGTTTTCACATGTTTTAAGGGAAGGCAGTTTTATTTGTAAAGCACAATTCAGTACATGGACAATTCAAAGTGCTTTACATGAATTAGACAATAAAATATAAGTAAAGCAAAAGCATTTGTGAAACAAATAAAACAATTGCACCACAAGAAAAGCAGAATAAAAGCAAGAAAAAAAATCATGATAAAAGCAGAGAAGAAACCTTAAACAGATAATACCTCAGTTAGCATTTTAACGTCAACAGTTAAATGCAGCTCTAAAAAATGGGTTCTTAACTTTGACTTAAAAGAACTTTAAATTGTCTTGTACTTCTGGGTGTTGTGTCACTAAAGGTCACCTGATTTATTACATCTCCAGCAGTGTGGCAGTGTATTATGGTATCCAGCTGTTTGGTTAAGGCATAGCTGCTCAATTACAAAAGCATGAGAGTCCAACCGAATTGATATGCTGGGCAAGGAGAGCAGTAGTCACAGGGTAGCTCTGAAGGTGCTAGAAAGATTGTCAGCTCAGGTGAAATAACTACTTTTCTAGGAAAACTATTCCAGGGCTTTCTGCAAACCTTTCTGCCATGCCACCATGCTTTCATCAATTAAGGTACAAAAACTGTTTTATTTTTATTGTTATTCTTATTTTTTCAACATTTTTAAGTAATGGGTATAATTAACAGTGATGAGGTAAATTTTGTTCTAATATTGTTTGGAAAATGTTATAATAATAATAATAATAAAAAATACATTTTGAGAGTAAGTTTGGTGTACATTCAGATGTTTTTAAAACATATTAAATAATATTTTTCATACTTTTATTTTATATTTTATATTTACAAATGTTTTATTTTTCAGTACATATTTCTGTCATTTCAAATTATGTTTTCCAGGGAAAAGTCTTGGTGTGGTCTTTTCCCTGGAGGGAGGAGAAAAAAGGCATCTCTACTGGTCTGCATGGTAACAGAAAACATGCTCTGTGAAACACAGTCTGAAAAGAATAAAATACGCAAAAATGAATCTGGAAAAGAGAAGTTAGAAAAGTAATTTCAAGAAAAAGAAATTTAAAAAGAAATTATTAAATCTGAGAAAAGAATCAAAGTAACCATCAAATCATAATTTGATTAAAATGTTTTTCAAATTTGAATTTCTGATAACATTTATTTATTTTAAGTCACTTTTCTTTGCTTGCAGCAATATCCATCCATCCATTTTTCTTTCACACTTATCCCAGCTGGGGTAGCTAGTGCAGCTGTCTACGGGTGAGAGGGCGGGGTCCACCCTGGACAGGTCGCCAGTCCATTGCAGGGCAACACAGAGACAAACAGGACAAACAACCATTCACACGCACTCACGCTTAAGGAGAATTTAGAGAAGCCAATTAACCTAACAGTCACGTTTTTGGACTGTGGGAGGAAGCAGGAGTACCCGGAGAGAACCCACGCAGGCTCAGGGAGAACATGCTAACTCTATGCAGAAAGACCCTGGGCTGGAAGTCAAACCCAAAACCCTGTTGCGGCAAAGTAGCATTGCTAACCACTGCGCCACAGAGTAATGCTTGCATCAATAATGGAATAAAATTTCCATCTAAATAGAAAAAAAAAAAAAAACAGAGTAAAAAGCTTCCCATCATTCAGTGGGATAGAGAACTACTAGGGGGGCCTAGCACCTGTTAGCTGCTCCCACAGTGGAAAACATAGAAAGTTTTGAAAACTTTAAGAGCAGCTTTATATTTTCCCTTCTCTCCCCTCGTTCCAGCACCACTGAAGTGAGCTTTTTTTGTTTTTTTAAATCTTTTATGGGTTTTTTTTCCCCCCTTCTTGTCCCTCCCTTTCTTTTTGTACATTTTGCTGACCTTAAAATGACCTTGATCCTCCTAAAATAAGTCAGTAAATCTAAGTTATCTAAGTTTCCCTTCTGGACCGGTTGAACAAATCTGTGTTTGGCACTTCTAAGAAGTTACAAACACAGATTAAATAAAACTTCCTTTGGCTTAAAGTAGTTCACCAAGGCACTCAAGCATCTAAGCCAATGCCTTAAAGGTGTGAAAAGACAAAATTGAAGTTTATCGCTGCATTCGAGCACCCCATATAAAAGTAATAAGCCACAGTGCTTTACACATAGGAAATAATACAATCCACAGGGTTATACAGTGGAACCTCCTCTTCTTTCATTGATTTTTACCTCATATTGTTCACATTACACAGTATATATTTCCAGATGAAGAAAGTTTAAAAAGTAAAATTTTATAGCTATTGAATTTACTATTCAGTTGGTTTATAACACATACATTGGACTCTCTATATATATTTCTTTTTTTTCTGTTTCCGAGTTCACTGATGGATAAGTTCATGGCAGTGAAGCTTTGGAAGAAAGATAAAAGCATTTCCGTGGTGCTGCACTGAACCAGACTGGTGGTCAATATCCTCACTGAGACAAATCAAACGCCCTCCAATGTCCAGTAGCCTTGAGCAATTTAACACATTTCAAAGTGCTTAGACCTCAAACCTGCACAGAGGCCTGCTTTTAACTGATGCCCAGCAGTAGCAGTCCACAGAGCTCCAGAATAATTTTCTGTATCCACAGAGTGTCATGACACTCTCTCTGTCAGATATCAACCTCACAGGTTCATAGCCTGTTTAGACATACACATCTCCCCGATCTCCCACTGCCTTTGTTCTTCTCTTCAGAGTCACAAAGCTGACTTTGTTAAATTCACCTGCTGCTGCATGTGGAAATTTGAACCTGTTCTGTTCCTCGTTGTTTTGGGACTGATCTATGCATGACTGCAGTGCTAGGACCACTGACAGTTCCTTTGTCAATAGGTTTCTGGTTCAATTATTTTGTTTAATTAAATTTTAAAGTGTGAATTCTACAATTGTATATAATGAATTTATAAACCTTGTTCCCTCTGAAAATAAATATACGCAATTTGTTCCTTTACACGCTTTACTGTCACATGAAATCAATGCATATCCTAAAGCTACCTGCTTGCTGATCTAGATGGACATCTAATAAAAACCAGGGGCATAGCTAGATGGGGGCCCAGTGGTGGCCATGGCCATGTAAGTCATTACCTGTCAAGCAAGCAGTTTCAATCTAAAACACACGATGGCAGCAGAGACACTTGCAAGTGGGAAGTCCTATTTTCACTAAAATATTGCACAGATTATTTTTTCACATTGATATACTAATGTTAACGATGATAAATAGGTGTCTCATTCTTTGCACAACAAGTTTTTTTGTTTATCCGTGAGAATGCAAAGTAATCGAGTTGTTAAAAAAAAAAATCGATGGGGATGGTGGAATTTTTTTTTTTGGAAGCATCAATAGCCTAATAAAATATTCTATTAACCTAAAGCACTATGCATGGTCTGGTTGTTACATGTCAGTTAAGCCGGTCATTGACCTTGACCATGGCACCTTCCAGTAGAACTGCAGTCAGTCCCTGGACTTGCATGGCTATCACTGCCCCTACACAGTTAGCATGGCTATCACTGCCACTACATAGCATGGCTATCACTGCCCCTACATAGTTAGCATGGCTATCACTGCCCCTAGATAGTTAGCATGGCTATCACTGCCCCTCGTGGGGGTGTGCATCGCCCTAAACTCATGGCCATTGATGAGAAAACGGATTGAAATATAAA
>NW_015151401.1:240226-242507 GCF_000732505.1 Cyprinodon variegatus | reverse complement strand
ATCACTGCCCCTACATAGTTAGCATGGCTATCACTGCCCTATAGTTAGCATGGCTATCACTGCCCCTATGTAGTTAGCATGGCTATCACTGCCCCTACATAGTTAGCATGGCTATCACTGCCCCTAGATAGTTAGCATGGCTATCACTGCCCCTCGTGGGGGTGTGCATCGCCCTAAACTCATGGCCATTGATGAGAAAACGGATTGAAATATAAACGAAAAGGGAATTCTTTAAACATATTTTTAATGTTTTCATATTTCTTATACATGGGTGACTTAAAATTGATAGTTTTGATGGACAGATAAATTTGAATTAATAGGATTTTACTTGTATGGAGACACGTTTCAGTTGATGTGCTTCAGTCACTGTGGATGAATAAATGTTCTGCTCTGTGGATGCCAATTCCCTATTTTGCTATCAACACCATTCTAGATCATTTCTGACACTTTTTTGTTAAACTTAGAACCTGGAACCTGCCGAGGATTCCCTCCCCTCCTTGTTTTTACATTTTTATTATTATTTTCATGATTATTTCATGATTGTTCCAGATATGTTGGTAAAAAGCTCAAGTAACTTTTAAGTAATTAGGCATACTTAAGATGCAGTTCCAACATGATGTGAAAAAACAGCACAAATAGATTGATAACATTTTTGTGAGGCCTTTCTTTTTTAATTAAAATTGTAAGACTGATTGCTTCTCGAGAATCCTAGCAATTTTCAAAGTAAATAGTGAGATTAAAGGCGCTACATTGAATGGCTGAAATCAAACTAACTGTAAACATAAACACGAAAAGTGTGACATCACAGCAAGAGCACTGGCATTGGAAGAGCATGTCACAAAGAGTCGCATGTGGCAACCAGTATGTAAATATGTTTTGTCTTTCTTTAGTGATTTATTTGGAGAATACGGATGCGATGTTTTTGGCCATCCATCTCTGGTCAGATAACGATCAAACCTTAATGAGCAGGGGTCCATTTCATGAAGCAGGTTTTCTGAATGTTTTCTAAACTTAAAATAAAGAAGTTCTGGGCTTTCTGTTCGTAGAGCAACATTTTTAGGCTTTATTTTTATCTGCTAAAAGAGTAGAATCAATTATTTTCAGTACCAGTCAAGAAATTATCCTGTAATGTTAATGTAATGTAATGTTGAAACAGTCTATGGCAAGCCATATTGATACTCATTAGTTTTTCTGTAAATCTGAAAAACATTTTTTCCTTTTCACAATGAAAATTTCAAACAAAATGAAATCCTTCACATCTAGAATAAAAATTCTGGATCTCTAGAAATTAATTTCAGATATCCATATCAAGAAGAATGCAGTAGCATATGAATGTGGTGGGTTAAACAGATCTCAGAAGAATATTGGAATTAGATCTTTAATTCTATGGAAAATAATCTACAAGATAGACAAAAAAAAAAATGCATGTTCAGGTGTAGCAATCCAAGCAAGCCCAGAAAGCAAATTGCTGCATATAAAAAAAAAGAAAATTCTCCAAACATGGAAGATATCATTATGTCACCTAAAGCTGCACTTTGTGTTAATATATTTGTAAACTATAATTAAAAAGATAAATTAAGGGACAAATATGAGACTATGAGGTTTTCCAGAAAGATCATATAAAACAACCAGGGCTTCTGGAATACTGACCTTTGGACACCAGGGGTCTATAGGGCTTGGGCGTCATGACGTAATTAGTTTGCGTGGCAGCCATGTTGATGGCCTCCTTTACCGCTGCTCAGACTACTGCCTACGACTACCGCGTACTGTACTCCCTCTCAGCTGTGTTTTGATTTGATTAATTTCACCTTAACTTGATTTCAACCATGGTAAACCGTTGCTGTATTGTGGGCTGTAACAGCGCAACACATGATCGCCATGGGAAACACATAGAAAAAGGGTTAACTTTCCACCGCTTTCCTGCCTGGAGGCGCAACCACAGAGACCAAGTGTAAGATGTCTACCTTTCGGGATTTTAACATCTATTTTCTCTCTACTTCTACGTCTCTTCGTTCAACAGCAACGTTGTATCAGAGCTACAGTGGGGCAAAAAAGTATTTAGTCAGCCACCAATAGTGCAAGTTCTCCCGCTCAAAAATATGAGAGAGGCTGGTAATTTTCATCATAGATATACCTCAACTATGAGAGACAAAATGAGAAAAAAATCCAGAAAATCACATTGTCTTATTTTTAAAGAATTTATTTGCAAAATATGGTGGAAAATAAGTATTTGGTCAGTTACAAACAAGCAAGATTTCTGGCTCTCACAGACCTGTAACTT
>NW_015151401.1:236687-239083 GCF_000732505.1 Cyprinodon variegatus | reverse complement strand
AATTCTTTAAAAATTAGACAATGTGATTTTCTGGATTTTTTTTTCTCATTTTGTCTCTCATAGTTGAGGTATATCTATGATGAAAATTACCGGCCTCTCTCATATTTTTAAGTGGGAGAACTTGCACTATTGGTGGCTGACTAAATACTTTTTTGCCCCACTGTATGTTAACGTTCGCGTAGCCATCAACATGGCCGCCACGTCCCACAATGCAACGCAGATCCCAAGCCCTATCGCATAAAGGTGCGCGTAACTTTTTTGCTAAAAATTTGAGGATTTTTCTTGAAAAGTGCATCAGAAAAAAAAGCTGGATGTTTAAACTGTGCACTTTAGACTAACCCCATACCTTTCCTTTAGACCAGGGGTGTCAAACTGGTTCCAGAAAGGGCCGTGTGGCTGCAGGTTTTCTTTCCAACCAAGCAATAGCACACCAGACTCCTGTCATCTCAACAAGTGAGTCCAATCTGAAGATGATGACTTGATGAGATGACAGGAGTCTGGTGTGCTATTGCTTGGTTGGAAAGAAACCCTGCAGCAACACGGCCCTTTCTGGAACCAGTTTGACACCCCTGCTTTAGACGTAGACTCGATTTTATTTATCCCTTGGGATTACTCCTTCACGGAAATTCTGGTTCCAGTAGCGTATATATAGTACAAAGGGCAGGGTTAAAGCAAGATGCCATTAAAGATAAAAATACAACAGGCTGATCCTTGTCCCTATTCCTATCACCTCCTCCTTCCCCCAAGTTAGGAGTTGTACAGCTTAATGGCTTGTGGAACAAAGGAGTTCAGCAGTCTGTTGGTCCCTGTGCCCTGGGGGGGTCAAGTGCTCTTGACCGCAGTTTCAGCAATGGTGTATTTAAGCCTGAGATACTGTGGCCTGTCTGTGAGTTAGCTGGAGATCCAGGTCACCAGGCAGGGGTAAACTCCCATGCTATTCAGTTTGTCTCTGAGCAGGGAGGGCTGGATGGTGAATGCACTTGAGAAGTCCAGGAAGATAATCCTTTGCTGTGGCACTTCCCTTATCCAAGACCCTTAACCCCACACGCCTCCCTGGGCGCCGCACAAATGCAGCTTACTGCTCCCCAAGGGGAGGGGTTAAATGCAGAGGTAAATTTCCTCAATGTGAGATCAATAATGTTCAGTTATTATTATGTCCTCACCATGCAGTTCAATCAGATATGCATCTCAGTTGTAAATGCAATGCAGCTGGAGTGCCAAATGCCCTTTTACAAATTAACATGTAGAATAGTAAAAATAGCTAGAAGGCACCCACCATGTGTCAAAATAACCAACAGTGCTGTCAGGACATCAAAGAGAGATTTTGTTAACATACTTCAGTGAGATTTATTAAGGCCAATTAACAAATTATAGAATGACATCAGCAAGAACACCAAATATAGCAATACAGCAATAACTAAAATAATGGCTCAGTTTGGTTTTGCAATATTTGTATGAAGTCCAAAAGGTTCTGTCTACCTGCTACTAGCTGAGCTCTAGTATTTATATAATATTTAACAAATCAGTAAATTATAATATTTAACAAATCAGTATAGACAGTATAGAGAAATGGGAAAATTCCATCCCTCTGCACCTTGAAAATAAAATGTTTGTGGAGAAATATTGCAGTAATCATAACGATAAATCTTGCACCAGTTGTTTTTTTTTTCTTCAAAAAATTACACTTAGATGGCAGATTATTTTTAGAATATAGACAGAAAACATGTTAAGTTTTCAATGTTTCTATTCCACTATGGTTTTGATGTGTACATTTGATGTGATTATCTGATGCAACCTCTTATTTTCAAATAAGGTGTTGCACCAGATCTGGTGTTCTTTTAACTCAGCTCTGCTGTGTGAATTTACCATTTTCTTCACTACTGTTTTTGCAATAACTTCTTATTTTCTATTCCTCATGGGTTCTATGAACATGACAGGGTTTACAAATCAGTTCCTCAAGACATTTTGTTGGATCCTGTTGAACCTAAGGGTCTTGTGGGCGCAGCACAACCAGAACAAGTATTGTGTTCTTTTTCAGCACAAATCTGAGTTTGATTCAGATGGACCAATTCAAAGGTCCAAAATGTCAAAGCAGGAAGTGGAGACAACCATATAATTTAGGCTGCTGGCTTAATGTCAGAAGTGACTTCAATATTCAGGCTCTACTTAGACATAATTTAGGCCTTTAAGGTTTGTTTACTGTATTTAGAAAAAGCATCTTAGCCCATCTTATAACTTAAAATACAGGCATCGCCGCAAGTGCCGGCTACCATTCCTTCATCCTGTCCTCTGAACTGCTGCTAGTTTTACTCACATGCCTGGAAGATGACTGGCATTTTTTCGGGAATCCCACGGGTCACGGGATTCCCGTGGGATGGGAGTCAGTATTAGTAACG
>NW_015151401.1:230404-235227 GCF_000732505.1 Cyprinodon variegatus | reverse complement strand
GCACTCTGCTGGAGGAAGGTGGTACAGCTCCAGATCCCAACAACATGATGTAATAACGTAAAATCAAGGGCCCAATGTAAAAAAAACGGCAATCCCCTTTAAAAGTCATCCAGGTTTTTATGTCTTCGTGGCATGCCTGTAATCTCTGTTATCAAAGGGATTACTTCCTATAATAACCAGGTTGGAACTGGATCTAACATGCAAGTTGAAGGCTTAGATGAAGACAATACTCTTAAAATTGAACTGGATCAAAGCAGTCTAAACCCAGTTCAGATACAATGGCTACATCCGATTCTTTCTCACCTTCCAGAGATAAATCAGTCGTAGTTAGAGGAGTGCTCATGATCTTATTTTTAATAGAATCAATCTTATTTATTAAGGATCCCATAAAATCAAGACTGCTAGAAGTCGGTGCGATGGACGGTTCAACAGAGCTATGGCTCTTGGGGAGTTGTATTAAAAAGATATCTAGGATTATTTGTAATATCGCGGCACTGGGGCTGGCAATCAGCTCTTAACTGGTTTCACCTGTCTCCACCTGCTTATAAGCCCTGTTCAGATCAGCTACCAGTGCCAGATCGTCTCGAACCTACCGGTGAGAACCTTCCAGCCATCCTTTTGCAAGCCTGTCTGACTGTCTGTTGCCCCAACCTGATTTGCTTTCTGTTACCGACCCCCTCTGCCTGTGAGTACTGGATTTTTCCTAACCTTTGCGGATCTCTGAAACCTAATAGTTTTTGAACCTGAGTTGGACCTGGACCTTCCCTCTTGGATCTCCCTGTCTGTACTGCTGCTGGATCTGTCATACTGTTGCTCAACCTGGACCCCTCTGGATCATGTCTCTGGAAGGCCCCCCTGGAACCTCCCTTCAACCTGATAGCTGCCAATGGGCCCTTGCCCTAGTAAACCTTGTGTCATGCGGACTTCAGTTCATTACTCAGTTCACTGCCTCAAACCGGCACTTCATGCTCTGGACCTCCCATGTCAGGTTAGCGACCCAGCTCCTCACTTATCATACCTGCCTCCACTGGTTTCTAAACTGGTTTCTAAACTGTGTCTCTGCCTACAGGGCAGTGCAGCGGTGTGTCCTGCACATTAAATGCTTTCTCAATTCATTCCTAAAAAAAAGCCTGTAAAAGTCACTGACCTGTCTTGGTTTTATCTTGGGTCCAATTCCCGTACATTACATTATTCTTATTCTCCTCTATCAATGAGGAGAAATATGCTGCTCTTGCTTTACAAAGGGTCATCCTTTATAGCAGTAAACTATTTTTCTAGATTAGATAGGATTGCCATAGGCATGTAAAATGCCATAGCTTAGCATTCGCTTCAGAGCTCACAGCTCTGCATTAAACCAGGGAGCCTGATTACTATTGTCTTTTTCAAAGGGGCTGCATCGTCTAAGGCAGTATGCAGAGAACTAGCAACCCTATCAACAAAATAATTAACCTGTGAAGGGGAATGAACTAAACTTTTGTACTCTGCAGCACTGCTCAGCGACACAGTTGAGAGAGAAAGGGAAACGGATTCTTTAAAATGTATCACTGCATTATCCGATAATTAATTATCTGATAATGATCTGCTAAAGTGAAACCTTCTTTTTGGGAGAAGTCTGTTAAACTAATCCTGAAGGTTATTAAAAAGTGGTCAGAGAGGACAGGGTTTGGGGAAATACTGTTATTTCTTTACATTCAAAGTCATATGTCAGCACAAGGTTCAAAGTATGAATATGAGAATGTGTGGGACTATACACATTTTTGAACAAAGCCAACAGCATCTAAGATATCATTAAAGGTTGCACTTAACCTATCACCTTACTTCATGGTAGGGTGGAGTTCTTTGATGACCAAAATGCAGAGATCAGGGGGCAGAGGTTAGTTTTGAAAATTTAATAAGGCGACAGAGTTGGAAAAATACAAAGAACAAAAAATACAAAGAACAAAAAAAAGCCCAGAAAAAATCAGGGGAAAACTCACGTTGGGAGCCAGAGATAAAGAAGCAGCAAAACAACAAGGAACCAGAACTGAGTGACTGCAGAGGTGGAGTATATAAGAAGAACAGAACAAAGGAAGGGCAATCGAGGTGGATATGGAGCAAGTGTGAGTGGAACCAACTACAAGGAAGCCAAGGAGAAATAAAGCAAGCACAAGAGGGAACAGAGTGTAACTAAAGATTGCTTGAATATAATGAAAAAAAACCCAAAAAAAAACCAAAACAAAGTTAAACGAAACAGAATAACTGAAAACTAAAAACTCAGAGACCTAAAATGGGAGAACCATAACACAGCATGGATGTTAAAATCCCCCACTATGATGACTGTGACAGTATTCAACACAAAATCAGACAGGAACTCTGAAAACTCATCTACAAATTCAAAAGAGTTGTAATTATTAACTGCATTTGAGGTAATCAGTAAGTCAGACTGACATACTGATTACTTTTTAACAATATTTACAACAATAAGATCTAAAGCCTAGTGTCATTTTCTAGATTCTCATTCTATAACTATCACTGCTTCAAAAGCAGCAGTATTAAACAATTTCCTTTAGTTTAGGACTATATACATGTATAATTATCGATTATGAGTTCGAACTCATACATACATGACATTTTAACATAGGGATAGACTTTGTGAGCCACTACAGTGTATCTTGATTTTAGCCTAGATATGCACCCACTCATTATCCCTGTTATACCAGGCCAGCTGAAAAACTGGTTTGTGTTAAAGATAACACTTTTCATCCAGGCAAATTATTCTGTTCTGCCACTCGGCTTTTTAACAAAAACAATTACTTATTTAAGCTAATTTAACAGAGTGCAGTTTACACACATTAACACAATTTAGTCATGAGTTGACTGATTTGTGCAAATTCCTCTTTAATCCTGAAAGAACTGAGTGAATGCAGTGATGGAAGTAGACATCTGAGGCAGAGAAATACCCAAAGTGTCATTTATAACTGCCCTGTACCTCCCACACAAGTGAGTGGGAGAGAACGGTTCAGATGTCTGATGGATTCAATGACAAACTCACCACCATCCCACGCTGCCGTTGCAGTATTGACAAAGTTGGCAGCTTGTAATGGCCTGAGACTGATGGGCTAAATCTAAACTGATGTGTAGAGCTCACATAATTCATTAGCAGATTCTTTAAGCTAAAAATAAACTCTGGTATGCTATCCCTGTCTGTTGAAGTAAAAAAATGGAAGGAGAATCAAGCGAGAGAAAACTTTGCTTCACCGATGGTCCTGACATTTCTCTGACTTCAATTAGTACATTTCTTTATTTTAGTAAAGCATACTCTTATCAGCATTTTCACATATAAGCTGTCTAAATGTCAAACTGATTACTGATGGCAATTGCCTTTATGTAAACATTGTGATGATAGTTGAAAAAATAGAAGCTCTTCTTGTTTTTTTTTTGTTTTTGTTTTTTTAAATAGTACCCAATTTTACAGTGGATTGAGAAATGCAGACAATACCTTTTTAGACAATACCTTCTCTGACAATACATTTTTAATACAGATATTCATATGTAAAATATATAATTTGAGACTGAAACTAATAACTGCATACTCCTTTATTTTGGTTTGTAATTTTAGATTTTTTTTTTTAAATCAACACAACCTACAACAAAAGAATGAACAATAGAAATAAAAAGGATGCCATGATGGTTTGAACAGGTCTTTCTGATCGGATGTGGAACAAAACAGTAATCCTCTAATTAGAGTTGAAGATATTGAGCTATTGGAATGCTAATATAGAAGGCTCGCCCAGTGAAAGAGGCTATATCCAATAAATGTAGAAATGCTTGAAGTTCCAAAAGCAATTGAGCCAACACCCAGGACAAAAGAAAAATATCCTTGAATACATCTACTGAATAAATACATCAGACATCAAAGCTTAAATACATAGTAGTGCACTTTGTCTTCTTATCTTTTACTAGTGACAGTTTTAGTCAATATGGTGGTGTGCATTCAAAAACTCTGCTTTTACACCTTAGAGAAGTGACTTTGAAACACCCAAGATTGTTAGGTTGTACTTTCTTAAGTGTCTTTCCACTGTAATTGCTGAATCTCCGTAGAATCAGGCTGAGGGTTTTTGGCAACTTTTTGGGTTGATCACAAAGTTTTTGCAGATATACTAGCTGGAAATATTGCCTGTGACTCACTGTTGATTTATTAGTGTGGCTAAAGGGAGAAATGCTTGTTAAGTAGGTCAAACTGACAACAGGAACAAAGCTGGACTCCTGTTGATCTATTATGTAAATGTTGTTAAAATGAATAAGCTGCACTTTCTCAGTACAAGAAGCTTTGACTTCTATGAATCTGCCAGCCTCTGTTTCACTGAAACCTGGCTCACTCAACACATCCCATACTTCACACTCCTGATGCAGGACATTAAGCTGATTTAAGTGGTAATCTACATGGAACTTGAGAGTTTGTATGCCAAGCCCTTTAATCCCTAATGATCTGGTTCAATTGGTAAATTGAAAGATGGTAAATACGAAGATGTAAGGTTATTTACTCTCCAAGACTGGGATAATTATTTTAAAAAGTTAACTTCACTAGACAGAACCAGATCAATCGTCCTGCACAGTCTCACTCCATGGATAGACAATCTGACATAGATCTGCACCTGGCTTACTGTAACACTGAGTGTGTATAGTTAAAAACAAACAGAGCGTTATCCAAAGTTTTTTCAAGTCCTACTATGCAGAACCCGAAGAATCAACTGCATCTCTATAGCAAATTGCACTTCCATTGCTGGGTAATTAACACTAAAGGAGAAGTTCGGTTTTTTACACTTTAAGCCCATTTTCTGTAG
>NW_015151401.1:228197-229937 GCF_000732505.1 Cyprinodon variegatus | reverse complement strand
ACCTCAAGCAGAACCAGGCTCAGTGTGAGCGGCCTGACTCATCGTCACTCTGTCTACTGGTCTTAACATCTGCTTTGTCACCTGCTCTGGATTCTCCCTCTAGATTCTGCCTGTGGACTCCCTGCTCTTCTGCTGGCGTCCGTTCATCAGTCTGCTCGGCCACACTCCGGGAACTCTCTGGGCGGTTCCTGCTGCAAGCTGTTGAGAAGTCATCCGATTGGTTTCCACTCATTTCTCTGGGCTCAGACAGAGCTAAGAACCAGGTCAGTGACTCACATGGTCGATATTGTTCCCCATCTGAGTTCTGTGGCCACAGCACTTTTCTGAGCAGTAAATAAAAGAGCTTCTTTTTGAAAGACATCTGTTCTGTTTGCCTGAATCCTGGGTTCTACTTTCTAAACGATTACATTAATGTGTCTGAACTTAATATAATAACTGGAAAGTATTATTGCATTTTGGCATATGCCCTTTATCAGGGTCATCCTAAGCTGAGTCATCTTCCCTAAACCATTAAGTTATTCTCTACAAACCAAAAGTATTGCTGAAGTCTTAGCCTACTTTAACTACTTTTATTTCCACTACTCCTTGGAGGTAGGATAAGATGTGAAGCATGTGAGTACGTTGTGTTGCTTAATCACAAATCTAGTCATCGAAAAAAAAAAAAAATGATTCCAAAAGTTTTATGGGAGCCTTTTTTTCCACCACCTTTTTATTTGAAGGCAAAAAGCTGATTGCTTACGAAAAATCCTCAGGTTCTTGCTTGCAAAATTGGCCGACTCTGAAAGAAGTGATGCAGCTGAAGGTGCGTGTTTCAGAGTGATTAAAGGGAGTGTTTAATGAATTAAGAAAGCGGCAGAGCGCACGTCTGGCTTTGATGTGCTGAAGCTTGCTTTCAGAGTGGAAACGCAGGTGTTGCCAGACTTGTGTTTGTTTTTCAGTGAGGATGAAAGAATAAAGTCTGAGCAGTTAAGTAAGCACACATCCAGAGTAAAAACATGCCAATATATTACAAGCACTCCTCTGCTGAGGAGCCTCGGATAATATGGCTGGCGGTGACATATCAGTTTGACCCTGATCTGACCCAGGTATGAAGTGTGCTGGCTGCAAAAGTGTGTGAATTTGAGTGTGTGCTGCGTACGGTGTCAGGGCTAATGTGACGGTTGGTGACATTCTGATAAATCCCCGGGCCACCGGCATTTCGCCCTTTCACAGCTGCCGACTATGTTAATGGAGAGTGGAGATATGAGGTCTGCTGCCTTTCTCCATCCTTTGGCCTCTGTTGAAGCAGCTTACAGTAGAGATGAATTAGATATTTAAGCTGATCCAGCTTTTAGTTCTAGCTGAGCTGAAATCACATTCACATCTATAGCAAAGCTAGTATAAAATTTTCTACAAATACACGTCGAAAAACAATTCATGTGATGTTTGTGGATTTAAACCTATTTTCTTTTTTTTCTTTTTTGCAAATTCTGATTCAAAAATGAATGTTTAGCCTATCATTTATGGGTATTTTATCTTTTTCTTTGAGGTTGCTCGAATGTGGTCTTTCTTTCCTTTTTGATGCACTTTTGATTCCTCATTTATCCTTTTAATCAGTACAATATCACAAAGATTGGTTGAACTGATAACTGTTACCTGCTTTAATTTACTTACTTTTCTGTATTTCCCCTTTGCTGAGTTTGAAATTTCCAATGATTCCCAATAAACACTCTATGCTGCATTTAATTGGAATGTGCATAA
>NW_015151401.1:224288-226392 GCF_000732505.1 Cyprinodon variegatus | reverse complement strand
TTACTTACTTTTCTGTATTTCCCCTTTGCTGAGTTTGAAATTTCCAATGATTCCCAATAAACACTCTATGCTGCATTTAATTGGAATGTGCATAAATGTTTTAAATATATATTCAGACATATAAGCAACATATGTAAAGAAACAAATGAGAATAGCTCAAACCAAAGAAACAATCATAATATACAGCCCGCCCATTAATGACACAAACCATGTCATTCAATCTGCAACATTCACA
The DNA here is from genome assembly GCF_000732505.1 of Cyprinodon variegatus. Lineage (NCBI taxonomy): Eukaryota > Metazoa > Chordata > Actinopteri > Cyprinodontiformes > Cyprinodontidae > Cyprinodon > Cyprinodon variegatus. Next base: position 226,157 of record NW_015151401.1, on the reverse strand, counting down.
AAAAACAAAACTCTTCCATTTGTTGTTCCAAAATGAAAAGGCGGTTTTTAATCCTCTTTAAACAAAGAGGAAGTCTAAAGCTACACATTTGTAAAAATGTGGAACATCAGGTGTATTTTGGTTGGTTTACTACACAATATCCAAAAAAAATATTACTTGCTTGCAACATGACAAAATGTGAGACGGTTTAGGGTGAATAAATCAGTGGCAGGGCTCAGTTGAAAGTTTTACTTGAATTACAGGATCTTCAATTAATTATTCAGTTCACATTTTAACCAAAAAACATTTTTTGATAAAATATGTTTTATTCAAAACCCTCTCTTCTAAATTGTTGGAAAAATAAACATACAGTATGAGCACAGAAAAACATATATTTATTGTTTCTGATTCAATATTTTGTTTATTCAACCATCAGATTGGTTGAAAGATGTAATCAATAAGCTTTATTTAATAAACTGACATTCTATGCAACTTTTGTAAAAAAGTACTTCTATAGAAGTGTGAACAGAGTTGCATGTAGCCTGTAGCCACCTGTGTTACATCTGTAAGTGACACCTGGGGATTTCCATTCAGTCTCCTGGGTTTCTCTCACTGAGGAGTTCCTAGTGACTGGTGTGACTTACAGTCATCCAGGAATTCACAGAACCATACTTGTGTTGCACTGAGATGGTTTTTAAGCTAGAATAAGCCCAGTGCATCAATAACTGCTTGTGCATCAGATTTATGGCTATAAGAGAAACAGTGAATACCAAGGTTCCCCCTGTGGACTTTAGTATGTTTAAAAGAAAAAGCCAATTAGTTGTTTTCATTCTATTTTACTTTTGCAGGTTTTCTTGACCATAATATACTTGCCATGTGTGTTGTTTAGCTGGTGCTGCAAAAGTGATTTCACAAGCAAGTTTTTATCATTTTAGCATGAGCTTAGGGAAGGCAAGGAAAGTTTATTTTTATGATACAATTCTGTACATGGACAATTCAAAGTGCTTTACATGAATTAGACAATAAAATTGAAGAAAATTTAAAAGAAGAGTAAATGCAAATAAAGATGAAAATATGATAAAAGCTGGTAGTAAAAGATAAAACTGTAAAACTCTTAAACTAATGATAAACTAATAATACCGCAGTTCAATCAGTCAAACTCACATGAAAAGAAAAGACAATTAGGAGAAATTTATTGATACAATTACTTTGTCTTTGGCGCTCAGACCTCGGCAGGAAACATAGCGCTTAATTTTGATAGACATGCATGAACAGGAGCAAAGAACAGGGATGTTTCCCTCCAGGCCTGAAACTGGTGGTGGAGTGGAGATAGATGGAGTTGGTCAGTCTATAGACTGCTGGTTAGAGAGACGGTCTGCTGAGCTTTATGGGGAGATCCAGTGGACTGCGTGAGCTGATTCTAGAGCTTCACTCAGGGACCTGGAAGATGGAAGTCCAGCTTGGATAACACAGGATGAGAGAACCTGTCCATGATGAAAAAGCATAAGGCGACAGTGGAGAGGAAAAACTCCCCATTTGGATGAAACAACTGGCAGAACCAGGCTCAACATGTCGGTCTTCTGCTGGACCGGCTGAAATGAGACAGAGAATGCAGTAAGAGTCTGGGAGGAATGAACTCTGATGAAGCTTTAGCTACGAAGGTGGAGGAGGGGCTGGAGGTGGGTGGAAACGGTGTCATCTAAATGAAGTCACAGGGCATCGACCGCCTGCGCACAGGACCAGACAGGTGCGTATCGGAGGCCTTTTAAGATGAACTTTGGATGCCGATTGGCTTTCGTGGAGGTGTGGTTCAAAGCTGATTGGCTGTGTCGCAGGTAGATGTAGGAGAGCAATGAGTTTCTTCAGTTGAACTTCCACCTAGGCTCCTTT
>NW_015151401.1:220322-221811 GCF_000732505.1 Cyprinodon variegatus | reverse complement strand
AAAAATTATGCAATGATACAGCAGTTTTTAGTAGATCTTGAAGAGTTTGGAGTGAGGTCAAATTAGCTTTTAAACTAATTAAGGGTAACTCAAATGTTCTCAAACTAATTCATAGTTCAAGTCCAAGAGGTAATTAAAACATTTATTGTTAAACTACTATTTTATTAAAAAATTTGGCTAAATCAGAGATCAATAACCTTTAGATAATTGATTTTTAATCTTCTGTGATTGTTCCTGATGGAATAAATAAGGATAGGGACCCTTCAGCTTATTTATTGCAATAAGTGAAATAAGTCGTCTTGTTGTGGATGATCTAGAAGATGCTAAGATGTGCAAATCAGTTTGGTTTTCCCTTTTTAAAATGAGCAGATTCCATGTGCAGCTTTGCAGAATGAAAGGCTTTCCATGCAGTTGGACGTATTAAAAAAGAATAAATATGAATTTTAATACAAGATAATTTCATAATTCTCTACAAATTCATAGCATATGGAAAAAGTGTTATAAACAAAAGTTTATAACACTGCTTTGCAGAGAAGCTGAATGGGTTTTCTTTTATTACATACCTGCTTCAAAATATCTCCAATTAAATGGGTAGAAGAACTCAGTTTTTCTTGGTTTCTTTAGGATTCAGATTTTAGACAGAATTCTCAGTTATGTCAAAAGAACCCAACATCCCATAGCCCAAATGCTAATCAGCTCCTTAACATTCCACTTTAATTATGCCAAGATTATATAGTTTCCCTGCACAGCCAATAAAGATTTGCCATAGAGGGGAAAACTAGAGAAACAGTGTGAAGCCTGAACCACTGGCAGCCTTGCTTTCAGTCATGCCTCCTGTTTATTATGGAAATGAAAGTAGGTGGCTGACGGGTGAGAAGCTTCACTGCTCTGAGATCGTGCACCATTCATCTGCATTAGGGCCACTTATTATAAAGGTGGCAATTTATTTTCTCGGGCACATTTTGCTGTGAGGCTGAATATTGTAAGTGGGGAGAAAAAGGGAGGAAAGAAAGGGTAAGACAGAATTGATTTTAGAGGATAAATGAAGCAAAGGCTGGAAAATATTTATCTCCACTAGACTGACACGCCACTGGGTGTTTGAGAGAACAACACGGGAAGCTTAATTAAACATTTCCAACATCCCCTTTTTTTGGCTGTTTTTAAGTCCCCGTGTGCCCTTTTCTTTTTCTCTTATCATTTTTTTTTTTTACTGCTAGAAAGTCTCTGAAGGAACAAATGGAAAGGATAGAAGTCATTCACAGATGGATGAGGAGGAGAAAAAGTAGATAAACTATTGCTCTAAACAGTTTCAGAAGCAGCAGATTGGGCCACCGAGACCAAGTAATCCAGATTGCAGCAGTGCCCTACTGCACCTCCGGCTGTTAGGGAGCCAACAAGAAGTAGTTCTATATGAGGCTTAATTCCAAAGTGTAAACAAGGCAAAGGTCAGATGAAGAATAATACTAACACTAAACCATACATTTGAAGA
>NW_015151401.1:212900-218742 GCF_000732505.1 Cyprinodon variegatus | reverse complement strand
GCAGAACAAGGCTCAGGCTGACTGGGGTTCAAGGAGACAGAAGCAGACATACTAAGAAGCACTGATCCACAAAAACTCTATATTGATAATAATAATAATAATTGAACTTAATTGATCTTTGTCTAGGAGAGAAACAGGACCAAGGACTAAAGCAAGAGGCCCAACTCTACCATCTATAATTGAAAATGCTGATGGCAGCAGACCCATTTATATTATCAATAAGGAAGATCTCACACCCAAGCAGGAACAAACCAGATGAAAAACTACTATGACAAAAAAACACAACAAAAAAACACAACATAAAGTTAGGAGCTGAACTAACAAATACTGAAGCTTTAGAGAACGGAGCAGAGCGTTTGTGTTCTGCTGAGACCTGAGCAGAACCTTTAGCCGCAGATTGCTCTGATGCTGCAGCAGGTCCATGACTTCCTCAGGGATCTGTAGGTCTGACTTCCTCCCAGAGAACTGGCTGTTATGGCTCCCACAGAAAGATCTAAAACGAGTCAGCTCTATGGACTATGTGGTTTTAACTGGTAGACCTTATTAAGAGGATGATCATTTGTTTATAATAAAGTAAAGAGCATACTGGTTGCTCTTGACCTGCGAGTTTGTTAGTAGATCTTAAAGGTATAGAGGATGATCTTTTATTTCCAAGTGGATCATCTAAATCAGTGGTCCTCCTAACTGTCAATCATTCTGGTAAATGTTAACGTAAGGTCGTCCTACGGGATCGTCCCGTTTCTTTTTCTGCGCACTTTCAGGCATATCTAGCCACACAATCACCGTTTGTGTGGCTAGATACATCAAATTGGCAGGTGAGTAATGTTCTGTATGAAAGGCTGTACAGTGAGTATGGAGTGGGCGGGTCTTTTAACAAATTTTGATAGGAAAACTGGAACTGCTGGGCTTCAATACAATCCTCTTATTTATCAAAAGAAACACATGAGACCTGTATCATGAAGCAGGATTATAGGTTAATAAGACAACTTCAGGTTTAACACTGATTTTCTGCTACTACGAAGCTTGATTCTTTTTTAACAAGGTGAGTCACCATGGTAACATCCTCTGAATCTCAAACCTGCCCCGGGTCAGTCTAGCTTGCAGGATTGATCTGAATCCTAGAAAAATGCTCCCAGCATCCCTTCAGTTGTTCAGAAAACAATGATTTGTCCTTTAATCTAAAACACAATTGAAAAGAAATAAAAAAAACAAAATCACAATAAAGAAACCAAACCAAAAAGCAGTTAAAAGAAAAATATTTACAAAACTGAACAATTTTCAATTTACTTATTCATTTTTCCTCCTATTTGACATACCAACTTTTTACTATTCTGTATTTCTTTTCTCCTATATAATGTCCTTAGAAACTTCTGGCAGGCATTCACTCATTTCTTCAATAATTGATAAATATAACTGGAACTCAATTAAAAAAATAAATTAATTATATCTATATATATAACAGAAGCTTGAACTGCCTGTTGGTCGTGTGACCTCCAGGACTGCAGCCCTCACTATATCACAGACTGTAAGTATGGCCATTCGCTATGATGCAACCGACTGCCTTCATGGACGCCGTCAGGGATGCTGAGCAGCTCGGGAAGATACATTCTTTAGAGCTGTCCTCCATCAGGTGTCCAATGCCCTGATGCAGCTAACCAATTAACCTTCCCTGGCCCCTTGGCTGAACACCATATAGAACACAGGTTGTATAATTACAATTATTCTAATATATAAATGTGTGTGTATATATATATATATAGTATAGTTACTGTGGATTTTAGCCTTTTGGTTGCAGACTTTAGTAAAGATATACAAGGCTGTCATGACAGCAGCTCTGACATGAACATGGTATCAACCAGAAACCCACATTTTATCTGCAGCAGTCTTGAAGCTCCCAGTTTTAACGAGACACGCCACAGTCTCTCAGGAGGTTGCTGAGAGTTGTTCAGAAACTTCAGAGAAACTCTGAAAGCAACACCTACTCACACTGAACTACCTTCCCTTCCACAGTCTTCAGGCACATTAAACATGCTTTGCACCGGAGTTATTTTGGAGCATGGCTGTGATCACACATAAATGATCAAAAACACCTTCGAATATTAGACTAAACACCTATAATGTTTCTGTAGGCCTGTTTACGCTTTTCAAAGCCAAACCATATTTTTTCCTTCTGTGCACAAGGTATAAAACTATGGGAACAAAAACATTTAATAAAAAGCAAGATTTATGGAAAGAAAACAGGAAAAGAAGTCCAGAATGATGGAGTGCATGTTTTGGTTATGTCACAAAATAAATCTTGTGTCAGACTCTATTAATTAATCTTTTGTCCCTGTTGATTGATTTTCTTTAGCTGTTTTCTGCCAAATGCACACTAGAGATACAGACACAGAGACAAACAGACATTCATTTACACATACATACAAAGGAGGCTCATTTCATAAGAAAATTATGATCCAAAAATGACCTCAGATATAAATATAGCTGGGTTTATTTTAAGAATACCTTTCTATCAACTTAAAACCAAAAATGCTGCGGTGAAGATATGCATGGTAAAGAGCTAAGATAATAATGCTTCCCCACCACAGATTGAAAATATATAAATAATGAGTGTAATCAAACTTTTCCCAAGGCAAGTTTTAACAATAATTTGTTTTTGGATAACTTCAGAATTAATGTAGCTCTGTAATCAAGAAAGCCACAGAAAGTCTCTTATTTATCAAAGATGTATTTGTACTTCACCAGAGATTTGTAAGGCCTTAAATGCTTCTCTGATTTACAAAAGAGGTTAATTTTAAGGATTACAATTAATATCGTAAAGGTGTTTTACTCTGTATTGACTGAATGAAAGGCAGTCAAAGGTGCTGAAAAAAATAAGAGTTACATCTAGTGAAATAATTTTATAGTTAGTGGAAATTGTCAGGATTTGGTTATTGAGTGTTGACCCAAAGCAGAGGCAGAGAGGCAGAGGTGAATCTGTTGTGGATTTAATAATGACTTAACAGAAATCAGAGGCTGGTTATCCAAAAACCCAAAAGGAAAACAAAGTCCAAACAAACATGAAACCAGAAGTCCAAAAATAAAAAAATAAAAAACATGAAAACAAGTCTAATGTACCAGAAACCATGGGGACATCAGGGGAATCACAAACATAACGAGGAAGGCACAGAGAGAAGGAGTTGGAGCAAGTTAGACAGTGTTTGATGAGGACCCAGCAAAGAGGAACTGAAGAGAGAGGGCCTTTAAAGGAGACAGAGACAAAGAGGGGGCTAATGAGGAAACTGGGAGCAGGTGTGCACAGAACAAGAGAGGGAAAGAGCTAGGGAAGAAGGAGAACACAAGAGGGCAGCAGAGAGCAACAAATAAAAACCTGGAAGACTGGAAATAACACAATGTTAAATTACTAGGACAATAAAACACGCAGAAAAGAAAACTAAACACTCAAAAGAAAACATAACAGAACCCAGACTAGGACAGTAATTGGAAAAAACCAAAGAACACAGCAAGGAGTAAAGCAAGACTGAACACTATAACAGAAACCTGACAGAAATTCCAATCAGCAATTGTATAAATTTCAGCTTCCTTAAACAGAACAGCTTCTGCTATTTTCCATTACTATCTTTCATTATTATTATTTTCTGTATTATTAGAGCCCATTCTGTCCATGGAAGAGCAACAAGTCATGCGGTGGATGATTCCCACTCTTGTTCATTAAAGTCTGTCATTGAACCCACTGGGAAAAGAGCATCTCCAGAAACTACTTCCCACAACCTTCCCAAACAGCCAATTACAGCAACTCATGTGCAGCCCAGGATGCACATCAGTATCAGTAGAAATGCACTAAAAAATGGCCACCCAACAAGAGAGAATTTACTCTTAGCTAGAACTCCAAGCAGGTCAATTATTGGTTAGCACCTGTCCTGAATGTCATTTGAATCACAGAGTTGCTGAGGGAATTTTTAGCTTTAGCCATGGACAGACTCAGCAGGAATACTAGTGCTATAGATTCTGTCATCCATTTCAGCTTATCTACATATTTTATCCATCTTTCTAGCAGTGATAGGTGATAACAGGCACTGCTGTGTGTTCTTGACTTTTTCATCATTGCTTATTAAAATGTTTTTGTGCTGTTTAGCATAATTCACTCACTGGTTTCTCTTTTGCACCTAAAAGTTCTTGTAACCATAAAGACGAGCCAATGGTTCCATTTATACCCATTTGGGGGAAAAAAATATCAATTGCATTTTTGCAGTCAGTTTTTAATTTAATGCTGATTGTTAATTAGCAACACTAGGTTTCTGAGTTACAAACACAACTTTTAATCTCTATAGTTTGACTATTGATAACTAATTATTTTTCCTTAGATCAAACAAGACTTATATAACAATGTATACATTTTAAAGAAGCATCACTGTTTTGTAATTTTAGCTTTTTTAAATTAAGCTTATCTTAATTAAGGAAAAACTATTTGCTTACATAGTTGCTGGGGCTGCTGGACTTTTGTTTGAAATGAATCTATTTTATAGAAATTAAATAATTTAAATTTGGCCAAATGCTACCAAATTGAATCAAAATTATAAAATTTTATTATTACAATATCATTTTATTATTTATATGATTATTATATTTAATTATTTTTATATTATTTATATATAATTATATAATTTTATAATATATATATATAAATTATATAATAATTATATATATATATATATATATCCTTCTTCGACCATCTTAGGTATAAATTCGTTTCCTCATATGTTCATATATATCACTCAAATAAAACACCTTGTATTTGATGGAAATTGGAATATTTCATCTAATATCTAATCTTATCTAATATTATCATCTAAATTATAGTATTTTTCTTATACTATTGCTGAAGATCCATTCTGTGAAACTCAAGACTTTTTGAAGTGGTATTTAATTGTTATTGCTCCAAAATATTTGTCATCAAGCCGTTTATTCCATTTCTTATATTGTAGCAGGTATAGAAATATATTTTTACATCAACCCACCATGAATATTTTCCCCCAGCTGCCTCTGTTGAATGTATTCTGTCCATCTAGTTAAAAAAAAAAAGTACCTGACAGAAATGTCCCAGAAGACATTAACAAATACAGCATCTTCTTGTTCCTGCATGGAAGCCATTGAAGTGCAGGTTCAGCCAATTTAAGCAAAATTCCACAGCCCTCAGATCCCCCTCAGGCAGAACTGCCCATTCATCATTCATTTGCAAGGTGAGATTGTGATTCAGGAATCATGCTGAAAAATGATAATGACTAAAAACTGGATTAAAGATCGACCTGTTTGGATTCACTTTTTCAGCCTTAATATGTCCTGTGGACATTTTTGAGAACTATTAACAGCTTAAGGCTCTTGATGGACGTAAAAAAAGATGTGCAGACACTTTTATAGGCCGTCACTGTACCTAATATTCAGGCTGTTGAGGTGCGTGTACAGCACCAACCGTAGACTTACGACACCACATCACATGAGAAAGAAGAGAAAATAGCTGTTTTAAACTTTTCAAAAACTCCATGTTATCTAAGTGTGAGAGCAATTTCTTAACAAATGATTTTCATAATCTGTTTATCGTTGAGATATTTTTGGGTAAACCAGAAGATCTCTCTAAAAGTGTATATTTGCAAATCTTCAACAATAGGAGCATTCACTTATCCATGTTTTTGTGCATGGGGCTGTCCCCATAGTTCCCATTTTTCCTAGGTGTTGGAATTCTGTTAGTGCTTATGCAGCGCAGAGGGCCGTGGACGCTAAGATGATGTCATTTTGTGTGAAACATTAAAGGAATAGTACACCCAAAACATGATTAGCCTTCATTTTC
>NW_015151401.1:209935-211764 GCF_000732505.1 Cyprinodon variegatus | reverse complement strand
GGAGTGTGGGGTCTGGGGCCCTCTGTTCAGGGTTGTCTGCTCTCTGTATGACCGCAGCAGGAGCTTGGTTTGCATTGCCGGCAGTAAGTCAGACCTGTTCCCGGTGCATGTTGGTCACCGTCCAAGTATTAATTATAATGTGGTAAAGTAAACATAAGGCTGCTTTTTTTCTTGCATAAAAATATTAATTAGTAAGTAAATGAGATGTTGCTCCAATCTTACATTTGTCTTTATATCCCACTCCTTTGCCTTCTGATTTTAAAGAAAGCCTCCATATAGATCGAGTTTTTTCCCTGTACTGCAGTGATGATGCCATTAGGACAGGCCAGTGGGACTATAAGGTCCTTTTTTTTTGTTCTCTTAGCAACTGAAGGGCGGTACTTGCATCATCTATTTCGCCTCTACTCCTACTCTGGCCTGCTGGATATACTTTGATCAGACATAATTGGTGCTTCACTCAAGAGCACAATGTACACACTTTGCTTCACTTGCCTTAAGATGTCTTTGTACCATTCTTGTATAAACACCAGTCAATTTTTGTAATTACTTCACTTCGTGCTGCAAGCTCTTATAGTGTATTCCAAAAGGATTAATGCATAAAGGTGAATTTCAAGCAGTGATCTGAGGACATGAAAGTAAATATTAAGTCTTTTTTTGCAAACCTTGTAAAATTACCACTAAAACGTCCAGCCAAAGTTGGTTCTCTAAGGGCATAGTGCTTATACTTTATCATATTTGGCAGGTGGTACCATAATTTCTGTTGTCTTTGCTTTTGTGTTGCCTCATAGGATATATATCTTAAAGAGAATAAATGTACTTATTAAACCATAATATTTCAACACAAAAAAATAAATAAAAAAACAGTGTAAGAAAAATGGGGTTTTATTTCAAGAGTTAAGGCACACAGAGTTTCACCTTAAAAGAGAGGATTAAACTTTGTGTTATGAAATGGCAGCTAGAGTTTGGGTCTTAACATGATTTTTACACCACTTCAAATAACGCTGTAAATTATTGTTACTGTTGGTTTTGTTTCATCGCAATTTCTTAAACATAGCTGCTTGTCACTAATGATATTTGCATGACCCCAGATAATAGTTTTAAGGCCTGTTCTTGTCCTTATACGCTTGTTAGCTATTCCACAAGAAGAGAGAACTTTTTTTTTCTTTTGGTGGTGGTGACGATCCTGACGCCACTTCCCTGTGACTCAGCCAGCTGACTCAACCAGACTGTTTCTTGCCTGTGTCCTTCGGGCCTCAAAAGGAAATACACATAGAGGTTAACAGCGGAGGCTATGTTGTACGTAGCCACCATAACCTCTCTAGAAAATTGTGTGTTTACTGGCCGAATCAGTGAGCTGGACATAGTGTATTTGTTTAACAGCCGGGCCCAGTTGCTATTTTGCAGAGGAACTAGAAGCTCCCGACCCGTGCCACACCAGTTCTACCCTGCATTGAACTGTGAAACCACCGTACTGTGAATCATTGTTTTAGTTACAGTTTGGAGCTGTGTTGCCGCCGTCTGAGCCGCTGCTGCAAAGCTATCTGCCCCTTTTTCCAAGGCTACTGTGATTGACATAATTAAGGCCTGCAAAGTCTACCTATGTTGTCTGCATCAGAATAATTCAAATCTCTTTGAAAGCTGCCTATTGGATGAGCTGATTTTATTCCTGGGCCAAATCTAGACAAACTTCCTACCTAGAATGCAATCAACCAAACAAAATCAGGTGGAATGGAATCAAACCCCAGCCTACTCCATTCCACTGAGCCAACAAGTAATCATCTTTTCCCCTTTCATCAGATGCTTATTAAATACTCTGCTTGGGTGAAAGA
>NW_015151401.1:198838-207560 GCF_000732505.1 Cyprinodon variegatus | reverse complement strand
ACCAGGAGGATGTGGAAAGGCATTCTGATGATCACGGACTACGGTTAGAAGGAACAAACACTGACTTCCTAAATTAACTGACCAACTTCTTTAGAAGGTTTAAGCACTAAACAGCCTCCAGCAGTGAAAGCTGTTCCACACCAGGGGGAGGAGACACTGAACCTGGATGTAGCTGAAGTGAGGAAAACTCTGAGGAGAGTCAATCCAAGAAAGGCCCCAGGGCCTGATAACATACCTGGGCAGGTGTATAAGGAGTGTGCAGATCAGCTGGCTGGTGTCCTCAGACATTTTTAACACCTCGCTGGACCGATCCATAGTGCCAGCATGCTTCAAGTCTGCCACCATTATTCCAGTCCCAAAGAAGCCTCAGGTCACCTCAATAAATGATTACAAGCCTGTCGCTCTGACTCCAATCATGGAAAGTGCTTTGAAAGGCTGATTAAAAAACACATCGTCTCCAGTCTGCCGCCAACATTCGACCGTTCCAGTTCGCCTACTGACGGAACCGCTCCACTGAGGACGCAAAGATAACAGCCTGATCCTGAACGTGGAGAAGACGAGGAGATCATCCTGGACTTCAGGAAGAACCACTCTAACCACACTGTACTGCTCATCAACAGCTCAGCTGTAGAGGTGGTCAACAGCACCAAATTCCTGCTGGTGCACATCACAGACACCCTCACCTGGACTGCAAACACCACCTCACTGATCAAAAGGGCACAAAAGCGCATGTACTTCTTGCAGAGGATGAGGAGAGCCCACCTGCCCCCACCCATCCTCCCCACCTTCTCCAGAAGCACCATATAGAGCGTTCTGACCAGCTGTCTCACTGTGTGGTGTGGAGGCTGCAGCGCCTCAGACTGGAAGAAGGTGAGAAGAATGGTGAGAACAGCAGAGAAGATCACCAGCGCTGTGTGTCCTGAGCCTGTGACATCATCAATGACCCCTCACCCCCCCACCATGGACTGTTCTCCCTGCTGCCCTCTGGGAAGAGGCTTTGAAGCATCCGATGCAGGTCCAGCAAATTCCATAACAGTTTCTTTCCCACTGCTATTAGACTGCTGGATGTTGTGTAAAATGGGTTATTTTGCTTATAAAAAAAAAAGAAATTAATATTACAAATGTTTTTATTACCATTTTTTTATGGATTTATTACTGTTTTACAAGGCTGTACTTTAAAAAAGAAATTGTCTAGAGCTGTTTTAAACGAAATTTCATTTTGTATACAAAATGACAAAATAAATCTGTCTATGTCTATGTAATGCTCATTGAGGATCCATGCTGTGTGTTACTGTCTGCTTAATTTCTATTTTTCATTTGTTTGATGAGTTAAGCTACTACGGTGGGACCGGCTAGCATCATTATCTCCAACATACCTAATTGTTGGCTGTATAGTAGTGGCCATGTTGTGAGTCCTCTAATTCTTTTGTTCTTGTGGCCCACTTTAGGAACCGCCTGGTACCAGATGGATTAATACATTCTTTCAAGAATCATCATAGTTTAATGCATCCTTCAGTCATTTTTCACTTTTTACTGTGTTTAATATATCTGCGTCAGGGTTATTCCCATTTATCAGCATTCAAGAGCACTTTGACAACTTGACACACTTGACACTCTTGAACAGACCCCTAAAACCCCCTTTTCGTTTGCTTTTATTTACTTGTGCTTATTATTAATAGAGTTTAGTGCTTGCGTAGTTATTAGGTACAATAATACTTTGTGATTTTTTTTGCTAATAAAGGTACCATTGTATTTTTACCTGTATTCTTTTGTGGTTATTTTATCATTTTTAACTCTAGGGCCGTTTCTAAATTCACAAGAACGCGAGTATGGACTCCTGTTCTCACCAGGTATGTCACATATTCACATTAAATATTGTGCCCATAGCTAGGTCTAGGAGAAAAACAGGAATAAACACTGAAAAGCAGGCCCAGCCATAAAATCTACAATGAAAACCTTCCTCAAGGATAATGTCACAAGAATAAGCAGCAATAAAATACAATAAATAAATAATGAAAAAAATTGAGAACTGGGGATGTGGTATGTTAAGGATATATGGTCCCCATGTCCTCCAGCAGCCTAAACCTATAACAGCATGGCTAAAGGATAATCTGAGTCACTTACCATAAGCGTTTTACAGGAGAGTACCATGGGCTTCCTATTCTACTTTCAAAAATCAACTCTCAGCAGATTCTGAGCAGAGTGCTCTATAAACCACATAGGGAAGAATTAAATCTCTAATTCAAATGGGGCTTAGTTATTTAGTATTATTTTAAATTCTATCTGGGATTTAACAGAGAGCCAATAAAGGGAAAATAATAAAGGGAAATATAATCTCTTTTATTAATTTTCATCAGAACTTTTGCTGTAGCATTTTGGATCAGTTGAAGGCTTGAAATTCCATTTTGTAGACTGCCAGATGTTAAAGAATTATTTCTCCTGGACTCAAGGTATATATTTTCAGCCATATTATATGAAAAAGAAGAAAATTCATCTTATTTTCTAAGACTGAAAATAATGATTTTAGTCAACCAGTTTTTTTTTTTCATGCTGACATGCCTGTAGTCTATTCAAGAGGTTGTTTTCAGCAGGTTGTACGGACAAATATATCCTAGTTCTATCATATTTACAGTGGAAATTAATCCCATGTTAAATGATAATTTTACTAAATGGAAGCAGGAGTTTAGTGAGGGGAAGTGGCCTGAGTACTGACCCCTTTGGTATTCTACAAGTAATCCTTTAGAATAAAAAAAAAAATATTCATCAACATGCACAATATTAAATATGTTAAAAAAAAGTTTTAAACAAACCTGTTGCTGTTTTTATATTTCTAGAGCCCATTCAATCCCTTCTAAGAAAATCTAAAAATTCACTCTATGAAATGCAGCTCTGAGATCTAACAGCACATTAAAGATACCAGTCCATAATCTGAGGCCATGAAAATATCATTAGCCATTTTTATCAGTGCTCTAAAATCTAACCAAATCTTTTCAATAAGTTTATTAAGGTGTAAGTTCTAACACTTGATTAGTGTCTATTTTCTCGAGTATTAAAATAAGAAAGGAATATTAGATGTGTCTATAATTGATTAAGTTAGTTGGATCAAGAGGTTTTTCGCAAAGGATTAATTACAGCTACATTAAAAGCCTGCAGCACATATCCCTGTAATAGGAATAGATTACTTTTATCTAAAAAGGGGTGGGGGGTTGGAATCTACTATTCAGTAACTTTGTTGGAAGTAGATGATAAAAGTTTAAGGCTTAGAAAAAGCCAACAATTTTGATAATTGTGAAAGATCTACTGGATCAAGGTAGTCTAAACACATTTCAAGTTCCATAGTTGCTTCCATTGATGCTTCACTTCCTAAGGATGCATTAATTAAGGAAGCCAGTAGTTTTAATTTGAGTAGAAAAAATGTATTCATAAAGAATCCAATAAACTCATTACTGCTGAGAGAAGAAGGAATGGATAGATCAACACAGCAATGGCTCTGTTTAAACAATGGTATTAAAAAGAAATCTACAAATATTCTTATTCTTCTCTTTTAGAAAAGACCAAGACAAATGTTATTTTCTTGTTTTAGGAAGGTTCATTTTATAAAAAGACTTTTTGTTATTAAAGAAGGTTCCTTTATATGAGTAGAGCACTACTCTCTGTCCAGTTTTCTATTGTTATGTTTTAAAGTTTGCATGTCTACATTAAACCAGGGGGTCGGCTTTCTATGAAAAAAGGGGACATACAGGCTAAGCTATTGGGAAAGCAAAGAAACAACATCTGCAGAAAATCAGGTAGCTGGCGAAGCAGTCCACTTTCCTACTGATGTTTTGGCCCTAGCTACCACTGTTGACACCGAAGTTGAGTCCTTCGTATTTTAATACTTTATTTTTTGCTTAAAATGTGATATATATTAAAACAAATTACATTGAAACTGACTTTAGGACAATGATCTTCATCTTCCACTAAACTGTGAGGTGGTTTATATTTAAAGAGACAAAAATGGCATGACTGTTTAATTAATCATCATAAGTCTTCGTCAAAACCCACCATCACCGTGGTAACTGCCACAAACAAGTTGCTGCCTCGTGAGTCCGTCAGTCCCGGGAAGAGGAGCATATTCAGCAACTAATGATGGTGAGAAAAAAAACAGATTTTCATGAGGAAAGATTTCAGCCCAGAGCGCTGCTCAGGCAGCAAAGGAACATCGAACCTACAGTAGGTCGACTCAACTCTGTTGGTATTGGTTGTCAGTCAATTTCCACTGGTTGAACCAATATTCCTTACTGTATGTGACTGGTGTGTTAGCGGCGTTAACCTTTATTCAGAGTTGGATTCTCAGTGTTAGATGTTGAGCCTGTTTTATGCTTCCGCCGGATGCCGGAGCTCAATGCAGCAAGATGGCATGGAGCGGATCACGCAGGACAGGAAGTCATGCACAGAAACAAAATAAAACATCCAAGTTAATTTTCAAAATTACAATATAAAATTTCTGTGCTAACTTGCCCTTACTTCAAGAGTCACCATAATTTTCCTTGAAACCTCCTCAAAATGCTCCATTTATATATAAAAAGCAATTATCATGGAGACGACTGATGCACATTCGCTTTGG
Organism: Cyprinodon variegatus; assembly: GCF_000732505.1. Classification (NCBI taxonomy): domain Eukaryota; kingdom Metazoa; phylum Chordata; class Actinopteri; order Cyprinodontiformes; family Cyprinodontidae; genus Cyprinodon; species Cyprinodon variegatus. The sequence goes on along the minus strand of NW_015151401.1, from coordinate 202,954 downwards.
GTTACATGTCCGTACTAATTCACACTGTATGAAGCAGTGAGGTTCTCTAGTGTCTGGCTAACCTGATTATTTGACTGATTTGAATGAGTGTTGAAGAAGAAATATATTTAACAGGTTCTACACAAGAATGTTGTGCATCACACATTGTTCTGCACAACATTCTTGTATAGGATATGATATATGAGCTAAAAAGGTTTCTGTAATAAATTTCTACACAGACCGCAGACTGGGAATTGAACCTGGAACCTTCTTGCTGCAAGGCAGCAGTGCTACACAGTTTGCCACAGCACAGCCACAACATTTAAAAAGGCCTTCACTGTAAACCCTTGGAGCAATAGACCAGCAATGCTGACCTAGAGCCACCACTGAATGTGAGGGAAAGACAGTGTTTTCTTTGTGCTCTTTTGAAATGTTTAAAATTCAAAAATGTTTGCCTTTCTTCACTGTAGGGAGTTCAGTCTAATCGTTTACACGGTGAAACACCAGGTGTTCACTAGTGTCAAAGCACTGGTTATGTAAAAAGGACTGCAGAGGGCAGATGGGACGATATAAAATTTAATTCCTCCAGGGTAAACGTCAAATGACACAAAGATTTGATACGAATTCCTCAAAAATCAATTATTCAGAGGTTTTTAAAATTGCTATTTGATTCCCTTACCTAACTGCATTTCCCCCTTTTTCATGTGTGCCAAACATTAACAGTACTGTTGAAAATTTATGAATAGGCTATGTATATACATTTTATGTACAGTATAATTAAAAAGTAAATTATGTAATAAGATCAAAGACAAAGATGATTGAAGTTTTGAGAATCAGACTTGCCATTGCTTGACATTTTGCTTGACCTCAATGAAAGACCAGAACGGGTGGCAGAGGGATGACATCACCACAGAGAGACTCTGCTCGGGATGATGCCTCGATCTGAAACTGTAAAAAGATTGTGTGAAATAGGTTTATAACCCTGGGGGCTTGACTCCTCTCAGTGGTTAGGTAGAAATTTCTCTTAGGGAGACACTAATCCATGGAAGAGGCTTGAATAAGTGATCAGGGAACAGAAGCAGGACTAAGACAATGGAGACTGATGCAGACAAATATATCTGAAGGGCAAAGGCAAGAGGCAGAACCTAGGTTGTTTGAGCGGAATATCAGAAAGCAGGCAACAATCCAACTATCAACAAATCACAGAGAAGGAAAGGATGTTAGATATTAAAGCCGGGCACACACTGCGATTTTTTTCAATCATTGCACGCGGGTACTGCTCACACTGAACAACTAACCGCAGGGTCTAGTCGTACAGTTCGCCCGACGCTCTCATGTGATCTACCTGCTCACACTGTACGAATAAAAACCATGTCAGGCTCAGCTCCACAGTGAGATGGAGCTACTCGGACTCTCTATCTGGAAGCCAAACAAATAGAAGGGGAATATTAAGCTCAATATAGTGAAATGTGCTGCTTTGGCAATTTGTGCAATTTCGTGCTGAAAAGAAAAGACAACAACGTGTTTGACCAAAAACATGGCTGAGCAAATGTGGCTACTACGGCCTGTCAATGTTACAGACAGAAATGAATTTCACTCATTGTGTCTTTGTTTCTCTCTAACACAAGCCAGTAATGCGGTACCCCTTTAAATAAACTACACACATTTGGGCCCGTTCGAAAGCTTATTTCATTGGCTACAAAGCCCAACATCCCACATGGTCTTAATAACACAAAGAATAAAAATGTCAATCATATTGATAGATTTTGGGTACTATATCTTGCTCAAATTGCATCATAAAAATATGCAGACACTTGTTTCTTGTAGTTAAGATGACGATGCAAAGAACCAGACCAAACATTGCGGGTTAACAACCGAGGAAATAGGTATCAGAAGTAAATATTAGCAAGATGCCGAGAATAAGCTATGACCAGCTAAGTTTTCTGATGTCAACAACTGGACGTTATGTGCGATTTTCTCATCATGGAATATTTTTATTACTAATATGCTGTATTACTTTTAATCTGTGGACCCTTATGGATAAATGGAGTATAAAAAATTGAAGATTGGATTAATAAAACAGCTTCTGGATGCCTTCAAAGTTATGTAGCTGCGGCTGCTTTGTTTGTTTACATTTTGATATGCTGCTATATCTGTGTTAATTGTGCTTTGGTGCTCTCTGTGTCCATAAAATGATCTTGGTGGTTGAATTGTGGAGAATCTGAGCTTTCCAATGGTGTCTAACATGTCTATATTGGTACAAATTTTACCGGTGGAATTTTATGCATTCTGAATTATTACCACCACTTAACATCCACCGGGTCTTAAAGAGGCTAGATTACATGACCCAAGAAAGAAGAGAAAATGCCACATTTAAATACCCATGTAAACACCCTGTGCAATAACCTTGCATAATAATCCTGCTATTAAAAAAACAAATGTCATATGTGGACACACTGTATATACTGTATATATCCCATGCACCCTTTTCTTCCTTCGGCAGCTTCTTCTTCTCCTAAATTTCTCAATAAAGTGAACCAATCAATCAAAGCTGTTGGGGCCAGCATCAATCGGCGACACATCTTTAGGGCGGTGCTATTCAGACACCATATTGCAGCGTATTATGCAGCACAAAGCCACTGGACATGGATGCGGATTCTTCCACAAATCCTTGCCCTAGTCCCTCTAAGTGAACAATTTATATTCTGATCATGCAATGAATTCCCAGTTAGATTAGTAAAAGAAATTATATAATTGCAATGTCTTTTTTTCCCGCATGTGATAACAAAACATATTTATCTTTGTTTCCTTTAAAGCCATTGGTCTCTAACAGTTTGAGACTATCTCCTTCCTGTCTAGCCATTAACACATCCTTCCCTTTTCTCCTTGATCTATATACCGCTACAGGCAGCTGGTTGTATGAACATTTCATGTTGTGTGCCCACAGGGCTACAGAGCCCCCCATTGGAATCCACTGCTATCAGCCATCCAGCTTATACAAATCCATCCAGACACACACCTTCCTATCAGCTCTGCGGTATCCCATCCACACTGCTGTCACTGCCATATCACACTGGGGACGATTTTTAACAGCTGCCCTTGTCAGAGCACTAGCTAACCAGAAGGAATGAAGAAGACATAGCAGCTTAAGATAAAAAAAAAGAAAAGAAAACTAAGGTCTTTGGATAGGTGCTGACAGTGGACAAATGCACATTGTTTTCTATAGTTGATCAGAGTCCTGCTTCATAAACATGGTAATTTCAATAACAGGGCATATATGAAGGTAGAATTCCAAAAAGTGTGCACATGTGAAAACAAATGAACACACAAATGAAAACTACTTTTTATGGGCATTTCAAATATTCTTTGCACGCAGATTCAATACCATGACCCCCCAATATATCACAAGTATGAGTGCATGCTCCTGGTTGACCTCCAGACAAAGTTTCGTTTATGGTCGACCCAGTGGCCTGTTTGCTTTTCTTAAAATTAAACTAACTCCAATTGAATGAATAAAGTAATTTAAGAATATTGAAAAAAACGTTTATTAGCAAAAAAAAAACAACAACAACAAAAAACAATCACAACGCTTTAAAAAGCCAACTTCCATAAGACTCCAACTAAAATCGGGAAGACATTTCTCTTTTTGAAATGGTTGCAGCAATGTTAGTCAGGTCAGATATTAGCAGAGGTGTCAAGTAACGAGGTAAAAATACTTTGTTTACTCTACTTAAGTACACTTTTTAGGTATCTATACTTTACTCCATTACTTATTTTTCTTCCTACTTCTGACTTCTACTACTTACATTTTCAAAGTATCTGTACTTTCTATTCCTCATTTTTAAAACAATTGTTACTTGTTACTCTTGGGTTCGGTTTAATGTTTCTAAATATTTATTTCCGGCCTTGTGCTCCATCCAATGCAGATCATTGGCTCCATCCACATCTAGTGAAAACTAGTGTGATTGGATGAGTCATAGAAGGCAAACACTCATTGGTTGGCTAAAGGAAATCATCAGAAGCAAGCAGGTGTTCTTCAAACTGCTAACATGAATTGTCTATGCCATGCTACAATGTGGGATTCAGAAAAAGATGCTGACATGTCTGAAAGGTCGGACACAGGCGAGAGCGTATCGG